>NC_053023.1:389887422-389898616 GCF_003073215.2 Triticum urartu | reverse complement strand
ACAGTACAATATGCTTCTGGCAATCTGACACCGATTGAACTGTTGCACGTCCACCGCGAGGGCGAGGGCGAGGGAGAGGGAGAGGGAGAGGGAGGGCGCTGTAGTCAAAACCCTCTCCTCGTCCTGCGAACCACCGCACGCGTGGGCGAGGGAGAGGCGTAGTAAGCAAGCTTCTCCTCGTTCGGCGAGTTGACGGGACACATCAAAGCAGTACTAGTACTAGTAGTAGTAGTCCATACTGCGTCCTTTCCGATTAATATGGCTTAATTTGAAACGAGAAAAATACACTGGCGGTCAACGTATGTAACAGTACGCTCTTTACGGTCACTATATATAGTTTTGCGGCGATTATAGCGATCACTAGCTCATCGTAGAGCACCGTATTGCACCCTACTGACCGGCCACATAGTCGACGTGGCACTTTGTTGACTGGTTAAATTGTCACCTGGTTTCTGGGTCCCACCTGTCAGTTGGCAGAGCAAAGAAATCAGTTAAACAAAACTTTACGCAGGCGCGACACGAGTCCAACCCTTGCGCGCGAACCGCCCTGGCTGTGTATGTGAGTGCATGCACGTGTCCTCCCTCGGTCTTCCAACAAAGAGTGTACTACATGATGTACATCTACACTTCCAATGTGTTTAGCCTTTAATCTAAATCGATATTGATTGACTAATGCACCAACTTGTGCTGTAGGTATAGGCTACATGTCTATCCTTAATTACAGCATGCAACGGCCTTCATTTAATCTTCTTATCTCAATGGTCGCATGCACACATAAGTCTGCTACTTTTGGGCGTTAATTATGCCCTGGTCAATGTGTAAATCTCTAAATGTACAGTCTTTCACGGACGTAGGGAGTAGGTTGAGCACTTGAGCGTGAGCGTGTGTGTTGCGTCGTGTGCTGTGTGCCGCATGGGTGCGTGAGTGTTGCGTGCGTCCATGTGTACGTGTGAGTGTTGCATGTTGCATGACATGCATGCATGCATGGGGCTTACTCCCTCCCATTGACATGTATTTTATACTCCCTCCTTTCCGGTTTATAAGGCTCAATTCAAAAATCTCACCAACCAAGGTAGATGATGAGTGGTGGAATATTTTTTGTAGTTTGCAAAAGCACCCAATTAATGCTCTTGTTTTCCTCAAAAAATTATGTTTACGAATGCATTAATTGCAATGCATGCATGCATAAAGTGCATGCATTGGTCAGTTTTCTCTTAATACTTGCATGCAATGATTTAATGCACCTTGAAGTCTGAACATGTGATGGGGAACAACCAAATTGAGCCTTATAAAATGGAAAAACTAAAATTTTGAGATAAGCCCTATAAACCGGAAAGGAGGGAGTAGAATTTCAACAAGTGACTAGGTACGGAGAAAAATGAGTGAAGTGAGCGTAGAGGCATAGGGATACTGTAGAAAGGAAGTCCTCGCGATCCATTTATTCCCCATCTCGGTCAGAGAGAACTATTCAACTAGTCTTCGCAGTGAAGTGACAATACACACTGCAGCAGATGGGACACGTAATTAATAAGCTGAACCAGCGTGTTGGTGTTACTAAATCAGTCGGTTATGTTTGGTAGTCTCAAGTCATTGAAAGCATGCACAGCCCACATATCTTATTGGTTGATATGCCACAAAACAAAAAACGAGAAGGGAGTTAATGTACGGTGCCTAAGTGTTTTGGGATTATTTGGTTTTCGTAAGACTGCCACAAGGTAGTAACATAGAGTAGTAACATGCCCATGTTACTACTCTATGTTACTACCTCTATAGTGGGGAGTAACATATGTGTGGTAACATGCAACACTTCATTTATTAGGCTATAGACTCATCTTGCCTTGATATGTGTGATGTTACTCATACTAGTAGTAACTAGCTATGTTACCACATGCCTCTCTTTCTTCATTTATTGCTTGCCACATCATCTATTTTATCTAGATATGTGTGATGTTACTACCTATGTTACTCCCACTGTGGGTAGTCTAAGGTGACTTACACACCTAGATGGAGGGAGTAGTAGAATTGAGATTGAATGCACTTTCTTCCCCGTCTTCCACTCTTCTTCCTCTCTCTTCTTCTTCCTCCTCTCTTCCCCATCGTCGGCCGCACACCATTTACCCCCGCTCACTGCTCGCCCGCCCGCGCCATCTTCCTTGGTAGCTCGTGCGTACCATATCCCCCCGCTCACTGCTCGGCCACACGAGGAGAAGCTTCTTCGCTCGCCCGCCCGAATCCACTTCCCCGCTGGCTCGCAGGCACCGAAAACCCCAATGGCAGAACCGACTGACACGCAGAGCCGCGATTGGAATTCCCTCCCCGATGTTCTCTTGGAGCAGATCTGTAGTCGTATGGACCTACTCAGCACCGTCCGTCTGGCCGCATGCTCGGTGTCTTTGTACCGTCTACTCGTCTGCAACCGGCCGGCTCTTTTCAAGACACCCTGCTTGCTGATGCCCGATCCTCGCAGGTGGCCCAGACACCGACTTGACGATCCTACGGAGGTTGCCGTGGTGCCCCTCGACATGCTACCACTACCCGTCCACCTGTCCTTCATGCGCGGCCACTACTGGGCGGGCATGAAGGCCAACTGGATCGTCCTCATCCACCACACCGGTAGTCCGTGGCGTCTCGTGGATATCTACACCCAGCGAGAGATCACCCTTCCATCGTTGGATACCGCCGCCATCGAGCCTCGCGGCCCGCCGGACACTCCTGCCTACTACGCACGAGACGCGTCAAGCTTTTGGCTCGACCTCTGTTTGCAGAAAGTTGTAATCTGCGAAGTGCCCACACCATCAGAAGACTACATGGATTACAAGCTCATTGCCTTGTTCAACAAGGGATTAGTCTATCTGGAATCCGGTCGCCATACATGGTTATGGCTCATCATCAATCCTGTTGAGGAAACATTTCTGTCTGATGCTATAGTGCACGATGGCATCGTTTACGCGGTCGACGCACAGATTGGCTACCTATATTGGTGGAATCTATCGTCGTGTAATTGTTCTATCTCATCTCATCTTTACCTTATGAATACGACTGCCTTTCATTTGTTACAAATTTAGAATGCATAGCATGTCTATAACCACATCATTGCTATATGTTCCTCTCATTTCCTAGATTTTTATGACCACACATGTTATTGTTAGAGTTGATATGAGAACAATTGGCATCTAATGATTGTTAGAATACATATTATGAGCATAACATCATGATTGCTATATGTTACTCTCGTTTACAAGATTTTTATAACAACGCATGTTATTGCTTAGAGTTGATATGAGAACAGTAGTAGTAAGTGCTATGGTAGAATATGAGTAGGCGCTGTCATAGCTGTTTTCCTCTCATTGTTACATGATGTTTGAACCATGACATATTGCTAGAATATGAAAGCCATTGGCTTATTTTTTTTAACTTGGGGTATGATTATGACCACGGCATTGCAATTCTCTGTCTATGATATGTGTCACTGTTATAATAATCTTAATTCCACACATACTCTGAACATGATTGTTTATTTTTGTCCTTTTGGTCTCCAATTTGAATTGTTGCAGCAGACGCAAATGCGCTGGCCTTCATGATTCCAGGACCTGGAATCATACCAGCCGATGGGTGGTGGTTTATCGCTCGTTCAGCTGACGGCGGTCATTTGATGCTCATTCGCACGTACCAAATTGACCAAACCATTACATCAAACCACATGCAGTACAATGCGTGGGGCGTTCGTGACATTGATGGCTATGGCTGCTTCGTGTTCGAGAAAGATCCCAGCTCCGTTGGGCCAGGCGTATTCAACTGGAGGCGGGTTTACAGCCTCGGCAACCACTCCTTGTTCCTCGGGCTCAATTATCCGATCATCCAACCAATCATCGATCATATCACCGGCGATGATTACTGTGCTATGCAACTTCCATTCGCGAGGGGGGGCTGTGTTTACACATCATACCATGGGTTTCATGAATCACCATATCCAGAGATTCGTCGACACAGCTTGTTGCCAGATAATCTTCAGTGTGTGAAAGGCATCAAGCTTCCATGCGATGGATGGCTTTTGCAAACCCGACATGCGGCGATGTGGTTCATGCCAACAGCAAATATGCACAACTTGATTCGTGCTGATATCTAGACTGAGCCATGTATTCTGCTGCTGTAGCACGACCCTCTTTTGTTGGATATTATGTATGTTGTTAGTTTGAAGCACTCCTCTGGTTTGAAGGATAGATACCTTCCTGGGATCAAGTGCATCCTAACTCACCTGCGTAGGATGTACTGATAATGATGATGGAGATGCTGTGCAGAAGCCATATATATATCAGTTAGGCTTCAAGTGCGTACTTGTTAGTTAAACCTATGTATAAATCGTGACACTAAATACGACTAGTAAGTAGTACAGTAGCAGTACTAGTATACGTCGGTCAAATTATTCATCATGTCCACACATTGAATTGACGTGACAACACGCTGCGCGTGAGGTGACACAAGAATCCCGGCGTGTTCGGGTATTCTGGACTTCAGATTTGGAGTACCACTTATCTGTCGAAATCTTTCATCATTCACTTAAAACAGTCGATTGATCATACATTGAGTACCATATAACTGGAATTACCGATGCAAGTCGAAGAAGGATTGGCCCGTGCTGCCGGCTGGCGTCAAGTTCGATCCCACGGATCAGGAGCTGATCGAGCACCTTGAGGCCAAAGTGAGTGCTGACAGCGCGAGATTTCAGTCTCTCATCGATTTGTTCATACCAACCATCGACAGCGAGCACGGCATATGTTACACCCAACCTGAGAAACTTCCAGGTAAGACACCGATCGGCCGTCTACTTGCACAAACATATTCCTTTGTTTATAGCTCTATTTTTCTTTTTAGACGCAGACCTGGTGAAGCAATTACAATTTGACAGTTAATAAAAAGTGAAACAAGTGACTGCAACATGCCAAAGATGTTATGAAAATGCCAACTAGGTACACTAAAACCTGTATTCCACAATACTGCAGGTATCACACTGAGTGGCCTAAGGAAGCATTTCTTCCAGCGCAATTCCAGGGCGTTCAAAAGGGGCGCGTGGACGCGTCGCAAGATACAGTCGGAGTGCGGCATGCACGCGATGTGGCACAAGACCGGCAATACCTTGCCGGTGATGGTCAACGGCCGGCAGACGGGCAGCAAAAAAGGTTCTGGTGCTGCACACCAACAAGAACTTCGACCAGCAGAGGACCAACTGGGTGATGCACCAGTACCACCTCGGGGACCTGGAGCAAGAGAAGGAGCGGGAGCTGGTCCTCTGCAAGATTTTCTACCAGACGAACACTAGGGCCAGGAGTAAAAAGATTATAAGTTAGTTTGGTATTGGTAGTTGTACTACCTTGTCGTCCGCAAGTTGGTATTGTTGTTAACGATCTTTTGGTATGAACTTGCATTTGCTTCCAACCATCATGCCGAGGGTCGACGTGGATATAAAGCTGAATCATTTGTTTCGAAACGAATTTTCAGGCACCTGATTTTTATTTGATGGGTAGCATAAGCACCCGCCGTTCGAATTCCCAGTTCTCCAATTTTTTCGAAACAAGTGCATGCACTTATTATCACGATAAAAAAACAATATCCGTGCTGCATCCCAGTTATCAGTCTGTACTTGCAGAATTCTCTCGTTTATTGAGCACGTATATTGTTTTTTCAGGTCGAGCAAGTTTCAACTGGGCTGTAGATTGCCCAGGGTTGTTTTGTTTTTAACAGGCCCAGCCCATGACGACAACGGGGCACAAAGATCCAGCAGGTATCTACTGGCCTCTGGCCCGCCAGCGTTAGTTATATTTTGTCTTACAACATCCGCAGGCAGTTTTTTTACTGAATCAAACACACAGCCCAGTTCTATTTTCCTCTTGAAACGCATGTCCTACATCCGTTTTCTAATCTCTACCTATAGTTTTACTAGTTCATATACACGTATCATTATATTGAAAACACATAAAATTCCCTTTTCATATTTACATCCTTATTTTTGTTGTTTTTTCCCACCCAGCGCTGATTTTTTACCACTGGTTTTCCCTTAAACCAACTCAAATTGTCCCACGTCTTATTTGCTTACAAAAACAAAACGATTTTTTTGGCAAATCAATAAGTTCTTAAAAAATGTTTATCATTTCGGGATTACAACAGTTCGGACTCCACCGAAATATGCAAAATAAGGTTGGACTTTTTGACCGTGGTCCTAGGCAGAAAATGGGCTGTAATAAATTACTTAAGAATTAGCAAATGGGCTGCAAATTATAAAAAATAGCAAATGGGCTTTATGTTGTCTGCCACAGATTTGGAGGCTGACTTGTGGGCCTACTAAGTTCATGCGTACACAAGGTTTCTCAAAAAAGAAACTTAGTCAACAATCGACTCTACCAGCGTCAGACCGTTAGATGTCAATCTAACGGCAATCGTGCTTCTTCAGTCTCTGATCTTCCTGCCCCAGCCGCCCAAACCAGCGCCGTCGGAACCGCCTGCTCCCGCCTCCCGTGGCCGGCAGTGCTGCTGGGAAGGCCTCACGGCCCCATCATACTCGCATCCCTGGCCTGTCTATCCCTCTACTCACCCACACCTCCTGTTATTTTCGGCGGACGGCAGCCGAACCAGTCAACCCTCGTACTCTCCACCGCGTGGGCAGCCACTGCCGTGTCTTCCCCGGCTCCGTGTCGTTCCCTTCGTAGGCCTCGCCGTCGTCCACCGCCCTGGTGCTCTCGGCGCGGCGTGGTCAACGATGTCCATCCAACGGCCGTAGTGCTTCTTCAACCTCTGGTCTTCTTGCCCCAGCCGCCCAAAGCAGCGCCGGTCGTGCCGCATGCTCCTGTCCTCCCGTGGCCGGCTGTGCTGCCGCGGAGGCCTCACCGTCCCCATACTACTCCCACCGCTGGCCAGGCCATCCCTCCACTCACCCACTCCCCCTGTTATTCTGCGGTGACGGCAGCCTCACACCGCAGCCGAACCAGTGAACCCTCGTACTCCTCTCCGCGTGGGCATCCACTGCCGCGTCTTCCCCGGCTCCGCGTCGTCCCCTTCCTAGGCCTCACCGTCGTCCACTGCCGTGGTGCTCTCGGCGCGGCGTGGTCAATGTGGTCAACGACCGACTTCCATCGAAAGAGTACTGTAACGTGGAGAGGCTGACAGCTGGGTCCACGGCAGCCGCAAGGAAGTGCCTCCTTATTACGCGCAAAATAATTATTCCTCCACCTGACAGCAGGGAACCCACCGGACGGGCCACAGTATTTCACGGAAAAAACGTTTCCCCCCTGACTGCTGGGCACCCACGGATGGCCATCCGTATTTCACGAAAAAAGGTTTGCCCCTGACTGCTGGGACCCCCGGACGGACCACCAATATTTCACAGAAATTTTCCCCCCCCGCTGTCAGCTCAGACCCACGGAAGTGCCTCCTTATTACGCACAGAAAAATGAATACTCCCCTGCTAGCTGGACCCAACCTGGTGGGAGGCTGACTTGGTGGCCTACTACGTTTGACGAGGATGGAAGGCTTTGTCATCTTAGTCAATATGAACGATTTCTAGCTCCAGTGACCGTACGATGTCCATCCAACGACCGTAGTGCTTCTTCAACCTCTGGTCTTTCTTGCTCTAGCCGCCCAAAGCCCGCGCCGGTCGTGCCGCGTGCTCTGCCTCTCGTGGCCGGCTATGATGCCGCGGAGGCCTCACCGCCCCCTACTACTCCCACCACTGGCCCATGCTATCCCTCTACTCACCCACACCCCCTGTTATTCTATGGCAATGACAGCCTCACGCCGTAGCCGAACCAGTGAACCATCGTACTCCTCTCCGCGTTGGCATCCACTGCCGTGTCTTCCCCGTCTCTGTGTCGTCCCCTCCCTAGGCCTCGCCGTCGTCTACCGCCTTGGTGCTCTCGGCGCGGCGTGGTTAATGTGGTCAACGATCGACTTTCATCAAAAGAGTACTGTACGTGGAGAGGCTGACAGCTGGGTCCACGGCCACAACCCAGTTTTTTTGTGATTTGCCAAGTAAGGCACTTTGTCAGGCCTGTTGCGCTGCAAATCTTTCAAGACGAGGAGAGCTTCATTCGGCTGGCCGAGAAAATGGCCCATCAGTAATGAGAAATGGGCTGTACATTTTTAAAACACATCAGACCGGCAATTAGTTTAAAATATCTTTTTTTCATTTCAAGATTTTAAATTACATTACTTTTTATGCCTGGAGAATTTGTTGGATTTTATATTGATATACATTTATTTTTAAAATCAGTTTGAATGTGAGTCAAAATTTCGGGATTAAAAACAGTTCGGACCTGTAGGATCGAAAGTATGTCTAGAGGGGGGTGATTAGACTACTTGACCAAATAAAAACTTAACCTTTTCCCAATTTTAGTTCTTGGCAGATTTTAGCTATTGTAGGACAAGTCAAGCAATCATCACACAATTCAAGCAAGCATGCAAAGAGTATATTGGCAGCGGAAAGTAAAGCATGCAACTTGCAAGAATGTAAAGGGAAGGGTTTGGAGAATTCAAACGCAATTGGAGACACGGATGTTTTTCCCGTGGTTCGGATAGGTGGTGCTATCCTACATCCACGTTGATGGAGACTTCAACCCACGAAGGGTAACGGTTGCGCGAGTCCACGGAGGGCTCCACCCACGAAGGGTAATGGTTGCGCGAGTCCACGGAGGGCTCCACCCACGAAGGGTCCACGAAGAAGCAACCACCCACGAAGGGTCCACGAAGAAGCAACCTTGTCTATCCCACCATGGCCATCGCCCACGAAGGACTTGCCTCACTAGCGGTAGATCTTCACGAAGTAGGCGATCTCCTTGCCCTTACAAACTCCTTGGTTCAACTCCACAATCTTTGTCGGAGGCTCCCAAGTGACACCTAGCCAATCTAGGAGACACCACTCTCCAAGAAGTAACAAATGGTGTGTTGATGATGAACTCCTTGCTCTTGTGCTTCAAATGATAGTCTCCCCAACACTCAACTCTCTCTCATAGGATTTGGATTTTGTGGAAAGAAGATTTGAGTGGAAAGCAACTTGGGGAAGGCTAGAGATCAAGATTCATATGGTAGGAATGGAATATCTTGGTCTCAACACATGAGTAGGTGGTTCTCTCTCAGAACATATGAGTTGGAATTGTGTATGTGTTCTGATGGCTCTCTCCACGAATGAAGAGGAGGTGGAGGGGTATATATAGCCTCCACACAAAATCCAACCGTTACACACAGTTTTCCAATCTCGGTGGGACCGAATCAACAAACTCGGTCGGACCGAAAAGGTAAACCTAGTGACCGTTAGAGATTTTCGGTGGGACTGACATGCAACTCGGTAGGACCGATATGGTTAGGGTTTGGGCATAACGTAATCTCGGTGAGACCGATTACACAAACTCGGTGAGACCGAGTTTGGTAATAAGCTAACCAGAGAGTTGGTCAGGTAAACTCGGTGGGACCGATTTGCTCTTTCGGTGAGACCGAAAAGTTACAAAAAGGAAACAAAGAGTTTACAACTGCAATCTCGGTGGGACCGATTCGCTCTTTCGGTGAGACCGAAAAGTTACGAAAGGGAAACAGAGAGTTTGCAATCCCATCTCGGTGAGACCGAGATCCCTATCGGTAGAACCGAATTGCTAGGGTTTGGCAGTGGCTTATGACAAGTGAAACTCGGTGGCGTCCGGATAGAAAGAATCGGTAGGACCGAGTTTGGCTTAGGGTTTAGGTCATATGTGGATATGGGAAAGTAGTTGAGGGTTTTGGAGCATATCACTAAGCACATGAAGCAAAGAGGCTCATTAAGCAACACCTCATCCCTCCTTGATAGTATTGGCTTTTCCTAAAGACTCAATGTGATCTTGGATCACTAAAATATAAAATGAAGAGTCTTGAGCTTTTGAGCTTGAGCCAATCCTTTGTCCTTAGCATTTTGAGGGTTCCACTTTCACATCCATGCCATGCCAATCATTGAGCTTTCCTGAAATAGTCATCTTGGAATAGCATTAGCTCAATGAGCTATATGTTGTTATGAATTACCAAAACCACCTAGGGATAGTTGCACTTTCAATCTCCCCCTTTTTGGTAATTGATGACAACATATAGATCAAAGCTTCGACAAATGATAATAAGCATGAAATATATCGTCGCTTTGAGAAGTATGTGACAAGTAGGAGCTCCCCCTAAATTTGTGCATATTTAAAATTTCCTTTGGACTGCAAATGCACAAAGAGTTAGAGTCATGGGTTACTCTTCCATGTCACATACATCTTGGTGGAGCGCTTAAAATGATAAGAATGAAATACATGCACTCATCACCAAGAATAGTGAATGATCACATAAGATAGATAAGATGAATAATATTAAGCAAACATTAAGTGTAGCTTATGAATCAAACACATGATCATCATGTCTCACGAAAATGACATAGTATCTCACACAAGCAAACAAAAAGTTCGAAAAACCACCAAATAAAACAAGAGAGAATAAAAGCAACACTCTCTCTCGAAGCCTATGATCTATACATTTTCTCCCCCTTTGGCAACAAGTTACCAAAAAGTTCCTAGAAAATGCATAGTGCTAAGTCGACACTCAGGCTTGATCTTCAGGTGGTGGTGGAGTCCGGAGCACTCCAAGGACGAAGCCTTCTGTAGACGTGGTCGGAGTCGAGGCTGAAGTGGACGCTGGAGCTGGTGGAACTGAGGCTGTAGCTGGTGCAGACGTGGTGGCTCTGGGGTCAGCAACTGGCACTGCAGACGACCTCGGACCTCGTGGCACTCTGGCAAAGGCATCAGTTGTAGTCTTGCCTCTCCTCTCCTGCATGTCATCCTGGAGCTGCTCCACTGCAGTGTGAATCTCTGTCACTTTGACATCCAAGTCATAGAACTTTTGTTCCATGATCCTCTCTAAGCTGGCCTGGTTCTGAGTTAAGGGTGGCTAGTCCTTGCTCAATCATAGGGTGGATGCAATCAAGTAACCAAGCTGCTCTTGTTTGGTTTTAGGAAATATTCAGATGCTCCTCTTGAGTAGGCATCTTGGCAGCTTTCTCCTTCCTCGCCTTCTCCTTCTTGGCTTGTGCTTGGGCAGATGATGGCTCAGTCTCAGTCATGACCACTTGATTATCTTCAAAGTCTGGACGGATGGGCAGGTGTTCCTTGTCCAATAAGTATATGCTCGTGCCCATCTTAGAGTTGATGAGCTT
>NC_053023.1:389862055-389886422 GCF_003073215.2 Triticum urartu | reverse complement strand
TCTCTGAGGGTCTTTGGCAGGCTCATGTCTTCCACCGTCTTGACCTTTTCCGGGTTAGCCTCGATGCCTCGGTGGGACACGAGGAAACCCAAGAGCTTGCCCGAGGGGACTCCGAACACACACTTCTCTGGGTTGAGCCGTAGGTTCACTGCATTGAGGCTCGCGAAGGTTTCCTCCAGGTCTTGTATCAAGGTCCTGGCCTCCCGAGACTTTACCACAATGTCATCGACGTAAGCTTCAACATTCTTCCCGAGCTGCGGGCCCAAGGTGATGTGCATCAGCCGCTGAAAGGTCGCCCCTGCGTCACGCAGCCCGAATGGCATGCATGTGTAGCAGTACACCCCACACGGGATTAGGAAGGCTGTCTTTTCGACGTCTTCTACCGCCATCTTGATCTGGTGATACCCAGAGAAGGCATCCAAGAAGCATAGCAGGTCGCATTCCGCGGTGGAATCGACGATCTGGTCGATGCGGGGGAGCGGGAACGAATCTTGCGGACATGCTTTGTTGAGGTTGGTGAAGTCGACACACATGCGCTCCTTCCCTTCCTTCTTTGGCACGACGACAGGGTTGGCCAACCAATCCGGGTATCGGACCTCGCGAATGACCCCAGCGGCTTCTAATTTGCGGGTCTCTTGGACGATGAAGGCCTGCTTTTCTGTGGACTGCCGCCTGGCCTTCTGCTTCACAGGGCGCACGTTGGGGCACACGTTGAGGTGATGCTCGATTACACTCCTAGGGATCCCTGCCAACTGGTCAGGCTCCCAAGTGAATACCTTCTTGTTTGCGCGCAGGAACCCGACCAGGGCCTCCTCCTGCTCGGGTTCGAGGTTGGCGCCTATGGTGAAAGTGGCGTTGGTGGACCCGTCCTCATCGACGGGTATCTGCTTGGTTTCTCCCTTGTCTTGGGTGAACAACTGTTTCTTCTTGGTGGGTGCAGCCCCCTTGGGCTCGGGGGTCTCCAAGTCGGCGGGCTGTGCCGCCGCCGCCTTGAAGGCGAGCTTGAGCACCCGCAGCGCGTCTCCGGTGTCCCCGTGCACGGTGAGGACACCGCTTCTCTCGGGCATCTTCATGAGGTTGTACGCCGGGTGCGTCGCGGCCATGAACTGGGCCAGCGCTAGGTAGCCGAGGATGGCATTGTAGGGGAGGCCGATGGGGGCGATGTCGAAGTCGACCAGCTCCGTGCGGAAGTTGTTGTAGGTGCCGAAGGTTACTGGGAGCCGGATCTGTCCCAAGGAGCTGGATGATCCGCCCCCAACGCCTGAGAAGGGCCGGCTGGGTTGCAGCCGTTCCAGGGGTATGCAGAGGAGGTTGAAGGCCTCGACCGAGAGCATGCTGAGGCCCGCACCGCCATCAATGAGAGTTCTGGTGACGGCCACCTGGCAGATGGTGGGGGTGCACAGCATGGGGAGCGCACCCGAGCAGGCCGAGTTGGAGGGGTGGTCCTCCGAGCTGAAGGTCAGGCCGGTCTCGGGCGCCGCCCGGTCCAGGGAGAGCCCCCTGCCGCGTGGAAGCGGCGCTGACCCGGCGGATGAACGGCTTGACGTGGTGACTTGTAGGCGGCGCCTGCGAGCCGCCCAGGAGGGCCACGACCGGGGGTGTTGGTGTAGCGCGATGGGCGGGGAAGAGGCTGCGGGGCTCTTCCCGAGAGGCCACGGAGGCTGCCGGCAGGTGGAGCAGCCATGTGCGCGGAGCGCCGGTGAGGGCCATGGGGAGCCAGTTGGCCATGACCCTATCGTCACCTCCAGCTTCGAGGAGGGCCTCCTCGCTCGCCAGCAAGAAGGCCAGCGGATCTGTCGCGCCGCCGTAGCGCGGCGGCGTCGTTGGCTTGAACTTGTCCGGCCACCGTACCGTTGCAGGGCTGGGGCCAGGGCTCGGAGCCCCCTGGCCCCCGTGCTGCGCCGGCGGCCGGAGCGGGCGACGCGCTACTCATCGCGAGGCAGGCGGGGTGGCGGAAGAGAAAACTCCGGTGCACCCCTACCTGGCGCGCCAAATGTCAGATTTCGGGTTCCGGCAGACCCTTGAGGTTCGAACACTGGGGTGCGCGCGGAGATTTCACTCCTACCTACCTGCACCCCTCCGCCTCGCTAAGATCTAAGCTATGGAAAGAACAACAGAGAGACACAGGGTTTATACTGGTTCGGGCCACCGTTGTGGTGTAATACCCTACTCCAGTGTGTGGTGTGGTGGATTGCCTCTTGGGCTGATGGATGATGAACAATACAAGGAAGAACAGCCTCGCGAGGGTCTGTTCTTGGCTGGGGGGATGAACTACTGGGAGGAGTTCAGTCACCCTTCTCTCTCTCTCTCTCTCTCTTCTCTCTCTCTCTCTCTCTCTTTCCGATTGTCCTCCTTTGTCCTGCGGGTGGCTGGTCCTATTTATAGAGGCCCTGGCCCTCTTCCCAAATATCGAGCGGGAAGGGAGCCAACAATGGCGGGCTAATTTGAAAGGGGACAGCAGTACCAGTTATCCTGACAAAAGTAGTCTTCGCTTGCACAAAGCTCTGGTGGTGACGCCGTCTTGGGCTCCACAATGACCTCCATCTTGCAGTCCTCCTGGTCTTGGTCTTGTTGCATCGAAATGGCAACCTTTGCCTGATGCCTCGGTACTCCGCGGCCGCGCTTGCCCCCTTTGCACCAAAGGGGAAAGGAGGACACTGCGCGGGCTGGCGCCCGCCTGGCGCCCGTGGTCGTCATGGCTTGCGTCACGGGCACCTCGTGAGGTACCCCGCCTTGATCTCTCCGCCTCCTCGCGAGCCAGCCTGATGAGGCCGTGCTTGAGGAAGCTCCGCGTCATCCGCCCCGCGAGGCTTGGCCCCTCGCGAGGGTCTTGAGTCTGTGTTGGTGAAGATGGGCCGTGCTGGGCCCCCCTTTGAGCCACGCCGCAGGCCGCAGGCAGGCAAGTCTGGGGACCCCCGTTCCCAGAACGCCGACAGGTAGCACGTGCTTTTTGTTGAAGAAAGGCTGTTAGTTTAGCAGAGCCACATTATTTAACAGCTGCGCCGTGGAATGTAACGATATTATCCTTTTTCTTTTTGGAGGAAGTTGAATAAAGTTGCCTTTGATGTATCCACCATTGACAGGTAAATCCGGTACTTGAAGGACCATAATTTAGCCTCGTAATCTTGCATCACCTAGTCATTGACGGAAGCTGTCCAGGGAGTCAAGCCACCCAATAAAGCAAGTGTATCCTCCTTGTCGAACAACTTCCCGCCGGACGACTGGAGTGGACAATGCATCATGAAATGACTCGATTATGTAAAATAATGTCTTCACCACCTCCCATAATTTCACTGGTACCATAAATACGCTAGTGCAGTCTTCATGGTGGTGGACTGGTGGTAAACTGGAAAATGCGTGTGGATAACTGGGTTACAGATGTACAACTAGTTACCCCGAGAAAATATAAGGAAGGCATCACAGGACCCTTGCGACAATCTGGAGAATGGTGTTCGGAGCCCAGGAGAAAAGGTTAGAGCTGCTGATGGGAAACGACGTCACGAACAACCACAAGCTGGTGGGCCGCCTGTGGCCATCGATCATGGGGAGCAACGACTAGCGCCCTGTGGTGCTCATGCAAGAATCTGGGCTGTGATCACACCGCCGTCATGACATGGTGATGGCACGACAGCGGCCACGTCCTTCGGCGACAACCTATGAGTATTTTTCAATGATCTTTTTGGGCAGGACCTCGTGTAGGGTCACGCCTCTCCTTCCTGGCATCGTAGTGCTCTATCGACTCCCGTCGGCTGGAAAGACATGGCAAGATTTAGTCCAACAACAGCTTGAATCAAGGAGAGAGGCAAGTAAGGTGATAAAAGCTTAAGTTTTACATGAATCACTATTCTTAATGAGGTTATAAATACAGTTATTCAAACTGGTATATTTTCAAATGACGAGAGAGTTCCAAGTCTTAATTTAGTGTGATCTCGGCCATAGTTTTATCTTGGACTTCCCCACCTTTCGATTTCGTGTGACCTTTGCCTCCCTCTCTTGATCCATCATGTCGTATATGAAATCCCTTCATGTCTTCATTCCACTTTATATTGCCGCAGGTGGCCAGGCTAAGATGGTCTCTGTCTGAGGAAGATGCACACTGCATGATGTATACAACTACAAACATTCGGAGGATGAAAGTAAATATGGTGCTTATGTTGGGTGATTTGCAACACGAGATGGTAACTAATTCCTATTGTTCGATTTAGTGCCACTCCGTCATGTTTTGTTTCTAATGCGTTTAGGCATTAGTTACTTTCCGAAGCGTTAATGACAAGTACATTTACATGGGCATTTATTATACATTTACATGCACAAGTGATGAACCTATGTACACTACACCACAACAATGTATTCCTTACGGACGCGTGTCGGGTTAAGTTAGTAGTTTGGTATTCGAAAGATGTTTTCCCACAATATAGTTTTTCGACACACAATTCATATTTTATTAGTTAAAAGTGAAAGTTGTGGTTGTACCCCCCTTATCTAACCATCCATTTTGTGCCTCGCGGTCAATTCATGAACTTTCCACTTTTGCATCTCCAAAATAAAGGAGCATATGGACATCAAACTTTACAGGTCAACAACGTATTCGATCTACGACGTGTAACAAAAAATTCAGTTTTTTTGTCCAAATCAAATTTTGTATATTTATACTAGATCAACAAATTCCATATTCTCTTTCCAACATTTTAGTTCCAAAGTTATAATGATCTATAAAGTTTGATGTACATATGTTTTATCATTTGAGAGGAACCCACAAAAGAAATTTGTATGTCCTAAGTTAGTTGGATAGCACATATCTCGAAGCAATGATAGAGGGTATAGATAAGGGAGTGTGCACTTAGTATTAGCAAAACCAATCTCTATTTAAAATTTTGGTCAAAGTTTTACTCATAATACCGGAGAAAGTAGTTGCTAGAAATTGATGAGGATTTTGTGCATTTACAGAATATATCTAGGAGATATATAGTAGCCAGTTAATTTTGTGAGAACATTTATGTACATATATGTGGTCATTTTATTGTATTAATTGTAATGGGATTTTTTGGCATGGTATTAAAATTATCTAAATATTGGCCCATGGAAATAGATAGCGCTCAAACATTATCACGAGAAGGCATGTTTTCAATCCTTTAAAACTCAACCACGCACACTAGCAGGAACACACTACCCAGATCGAGAAATACCGATCTCTCTCACTAGGTTTGCTACCTAGTGAGCCTGCCGGCCAAGATTTTGCTTTGGGATCTCATCTACCGTTGGTCGCCATTCCACTGCACTCTTCCATTTCAAGGTCTGTTATTCAATCCATAGCTGGTACTAGATGGTAGTAGTAGACAGTAGAGACTAGTAGTAGTGTGCTACATAGGTAGATGCATGGTTCGCATATATTCATTTTTTATATGAGAAGTATATATAAGTAAAAATCGTAGGAGTGGCCGTTCAGTTGGAATTGATCTTCCCGTGGTGCCGTTTTGTTTGTAGTAATTAATTCAGAGGAACACCGTAGCAGACCAGAGGAACACCGTTCGTTTCCTCTGATTTTATGGGAGTCAATGTTGGAAATATTGTGTAATACGTGACAGCCTTGTAGTACTTGTGCCTCACCTATAGGATTAGGAGTAGTTAGAGATTGGTTTATTTATCTTCTCTCTCTCTATCTCTCCATGTAATCCTCTCCACGGTTCAACTACCGTATCTCTGTAAACCTACGAGAGCCCAACTCTCAATCTATCAATAAATACATGCGGGCACCCATGTATGGGTGTTGAGACGCTTCACCAAATCTAACATGGTATTCAGAGCCATCTTCTTCCTCCACATCTAGCTCTCCACCAGATCAAACCTAGCTGCCATTAAAACTTCCTCCAGATCAGAATTCAGCCGCAACCATGTCTTCCTCCTCTAGTTCGGCTTCTTTCTCCAGTCTGAACAACAAAATCTCTGAACCCTGGGGCGGAGCCAGGGGGGACGAGCAAGGGCCTGCCCCCCCCCCCAACGATCAACAATTTTAGTAGAAGCAACTAGTAATTATCAACAAGATTCGATCAATATACGTACTCGGCTCCCCCTATACTCGAATCCTGGCTCCGCCACTGTCTGAACCCCTTAGCCGCACCAACTATATCCTATGGCGTGCCCAGGCTCATTCTCAGATTATGGGAGCCGGCCTCTATGGGTATCTCGACCAAACAATTCCTCAACCTACCAAAACAATCTCGTCCAAAAACTCTAAAGGAAAAGAACAGATCATTCCAAATCCTGCCTACACCCCTTGGTTGATCCAAGACCAGCAGATTGTAGCCTATCTGCTGAGAAATCTCTCCAAAGAAATCCTAGTTGAGGTTGCCTCGATGGAAACATCACATGCGATCTGGACATCCCTTGCAAACATGTTCACAGCCCAATCCGCATCCCGCGTGAATAACATCCGAATCTCCCTGACCAACGCCCACAAAGGTTCTCAATCTGCTGCTGCTTATTTTGGTCATATGAGATCTCTGTCGGATGAACTTGCAGCCGTAGGAAGACCCATCGGAGAACCGGAGCTACTGTCCTTCATCATCGCGGGGCTGGACATGGATTACCAGCCCATCATCTCGGCCCTGGATGTCCGCGTCGAGCCCGTCTCTGTTGATGAGCTGTTCGTGATGGTGGCAAACTTTGATCAGCGGGTCGAGCTTTTCCATGGTTCCGGTGCAGGTGGCTTCAAATCCTCGGCCAACATGGCTGCGAGGAATCACGGCGGCGGCGGCAAAGGCAACTACCGTGGCTCGCCCAAATCCACCAATGGTGGTGGTGGCGGGTATCGCGGTGGTGGTGGCGGCAACAACGGCGGCGGCGGCTCCAACAACCCCAACTACAACAAAGGCGACAACGGTGGTGGTCCTGTCTACCACAACAACATTGACCGCGGTCACCACTACAACAACAACGATGGGCACCCCTTCTACAACAACAACCAGGGGCACCAAGGTGGCTACGGCGGCGGCAACAATTTCCAAGGTTATGATGAGTATGAGGGCAAATGTCAAATTTGTAAAAAAGGAGAGAGCAACTGGGTGACATAAAGTATACTACGGATCTCCGAAAGTGTCTGTTGGGTTGACACGGATCAAGACTGGGATTTGTCACTCCGTATGACGGAGAGGTATCACTGGGCCCACTCGGTAATGCATCATCATAATGAGCTCAAAGTGACCAAGTGTCTGGTCACGGGATCATGCATTACGGTACGAGTAAAGTGACTTGCCGGTAACGAGATTGAACAAGGTATTGGGATACCGACGATCGAATCTCGGGCAAGTAACATATCGATTGACAAAGGGAATTGTATACGGGTTGATTGAATCCTCGACATCGTGGTTCATCCGATGAGATCATCGTGGAGCATGTGGGAGCCAACATGGGTATCCAGATCCCGCTGTTGGTTATTGACCGGAGAGTCGTCTCGGTCATGTCTGCTGTCTCCGAACCCGTAGGGTCTACACACTTAAGGTTCGGTGACGCTAGGGTTGTGAAGATATGTATATGCAGTAACCCGAATGTTGTTCGGAGTCCCGGATGAGATCCCGGACGTCACGAGGAGTTCCGGAATGGTCCGGAGGTAAAGAATTATATATAGGAAGTGCTGTTTCGGCCATCGGGACAAGTTTCGGGGTCCCGGTATTGTACCGGGACCACCGGAGGGTCCCGGGGGTCCACCGGGTGGGGCCACCTATCCCGGAGGGCCCCATGGGCTGAAGTAGGAGGGACCCAGCCCAAAGTGGGCTGGGGCGCCACCCCCTAGGGGCCCATGCGCTAGGGTTGGGGGAAACCCTAAAGGGGGCGCCCCCTTGCTTGGGGGGCAAGCCCCCCACCCTTGGCCGCCGCCCCCAGGAGATTCCATCTCCTAGGGCCGGCGCCCCCCTAGCACCCCTATATATAGTGGGGGAGAGGAGGGACTTCATACACCAGCCCCTGGCGCCTCCCTCTCTCCCCGTTACGTCTCCTCTCGTAGTATAGGCGAAGCCCTGCTACTGTGACGCCCTGCATCCACCACCACGCCGTCGTGCTGCTGGATCTTCATCAACCTCTCCTTCCCTTGCTGGATCAAGAAGGAGGAGACGTCTCCCGTCCCGTACGTGTGTTGAACGCGGAGGTGCCGTCCGTTCGGCGCTTGGTCATCGGTGATTTGGATCACGTCGTGTTCGACTACATCATCACCGTTCTTTGAACGCTTCCGCACGCGATCTACAAAGGTATGTAGATGCAACTGATGACTCGTTGCTAGATGAACTCCTAGATGGATCTTGGTGAAACGAGTAGGAAAATTTTGTTTTCTGCAACTTTCCCCAACAAGGTACAGAGCAGACGCGTCTCACGACAGACGAGTATGTCCTAATTGTCGTGTGACAGTCAAGAGCTTCGTGCGTTATGTCGTAGAAACACAATTGGATGCGTAGAGCAGCACTGTTCGCCCAGTCGACTAAGGCTAATGCCTCCCTCAGCGTATTGCGCGCACTGAGAACCTTGTAGGACCAGGCGCGCGACCCACTTTGACCCAGCAAGAGCCGTTCACGTGAGAGATCCAGTCGCAACACCCGTGAATCAACATCGAAAGCTCTAGCATACAACCGGGGCAGCAGGCGTCTGGCGAGCGGTCATACGTGCTGGTGTTACTCTCCCGAGAACCACTGTTATGTGCCAGTCTAATCCAGAGTCATTATAACTGACACCTAGCATGTGATACCTTCTCTATATGTACGATAATGTGCTGACTATTATACCCACAATGCATCTAACAAAAATAGCTACCTGCGTTTACTTGCTTTACGTCATAAGGTCTACCCTGGGACATAGACGTATCTCTGTCTCTTACGTAGCAACTTCCAAGTCCTTCCGTTAATGAATCAAGACTATGCTACAACCAACAAGGCTATACACGGAGAGAGTACGTTGTATCTACACCTTTTTACAAGGTTATATGGCTATGTGATATGGCCAAAAGTTGTGATGAAATGAATGATACTATATGTGAATGAGATGTTCATGCTATTGTAATAGGAATCACGACTTGCATGTCGATGAGTATACAACCGGCAGGAGCCATAGGAGTTGTCTTTATTTTTTATGACCTGCGTGTCATTGAGAAACGCCATGTAAATTACTTTACTTTATTGCTAAACGCGTTAGCCATAGTAGTAGAAGTAATAGTTGGCGAGAAACTTCATGGAGACACGATGATGGAGATCATGATGATGGAGATCATGGTGTCATGCCGGTGACAAGATGATCATGGAGCCCCAAGATGGAGATCAAAGGAGCTATGTGATATTGGCCATATCATGTCACTATTATTTGATTGCATGTGATGTTTATCATGTTTTTGCATCTTGTTTACTTAGAACGACGGTAGTAAATAAGATGATCCCTCATAATAATTTCAAGAAAGTGTTCCCCCTAACTGTGCACCGTTGCGACAGTTCGTTGTTTCGAAGCACCACGTGATGATCGGGTGTTAGATTCCAACGTTCACATACAACGGGTGTAAGACAGATTTACACATGCAAACACTTAGGTTGACTTGACGAGCCTAGCATGTACAGACATGGCCTCGGAACACAGAAGACCGAAAGGTCGAGCATGAGTCGTATAGAAGATACGATCAACATGAAGATGTTCACCGATGTTGACTAGTCCGTCTCACGTGATGATCGGACACGGCCTAGTTAACTCGGATCATGTTATACTTAGATGACTAGAGGGATGTCTATCTGAAGTGGGAGTTCATTAGTAATTTGATTAGATGAACTTAATTATCATGAACTTAGTCTAAAATCTTTACAATATGTCTTGTAGATCAAATGGCCCACGTTGTCCTCAACTTCAACGCGTTCCTAGAGAAAACCAAGCTGAAAGATGATGGCAGCAACTATACGGACTGGGTCCGACTGAGGATCATCCTCATAGCTGCCAAGAAAGATTATGTCCTACAAGCACCGCTAGGTGAACCCGTCCCACAGAACCAAGACGTTATGAACGCTTGGCAGACACGTGCTGACGACTCCCTCGTTCAGTGCGGCATGCTTTACAGCTTAGAGCCGGGGCTCCAAAAGCGTTTTGAGAGACATGCATATGAGATGTTCGAAGAGCTGAAAATGGTTTTTCAAGCTCATGCCCGGATCGAGAGATATGAAGTCTCCGATAAGTTCTTCAGCTGTAAGATGGAGGAAAATAGTTCTGTCAGTGAGCACATACTCACTATGTCTGGGTTACATAACCGCTTGTCTCAGCTGGGAGTTAATCTCCCGGATGATGCGGTCATTGACAGAATCCTCCAGTCGCTTCCACCAAGCTACAAGAGCTTTGTGATGAACTTCAACATGCAGGGGATGCAAAAGACCATTCCTGAGTTGTTCTCAATGCTGAAATCAGCGGAGGTAGAAGTCAAGAAGGAACATCAAGTGTTGATGGTCAATAAAACCACTAAGTTCAAGAAAGGCAAGGGTAAAAAGAACTTCAAGAAGGACGGCAAGGGAGTTGCCGCGCCCGCAAGCAAGCTGCCGGGAAGAAGCCAAAGAATGGACCCAAGCCCGAGACTGAGTGCTTTTATTGCAAGGGAGTCACTGGAAGCGGAACTGCCCTAAATACTTAGCACAAGAAGGCCGGCAAAACAAAAGGTATATGTGATATACATGTAATTGATGTGTACCTTACTAGTGTCCGTAGTAGCTCCTGGGTATTTGATACCGGTGCAGTTGCTCACATTTGTAACTCAAAGCAGGGGCTGCGGAATAAGCGGAAACTGGCAAAGGACGAGGTGACGATGCGCGTCGGGAATGGTTCCAAGGTCAATGTGATCGCCGTCGGCACGCTACCTCTACATTTACCTTCGGGATTAGTTTTAAACCTTAATAATTGTTATTTAGTTCCAGCTTTGAGCATGAACATTGTATCAGGATCTCGTTTAATTCGAGATGGCTACTCATTTAAATCCGAGAATAATGGTTGTTCTATTTATATGAGAGATATGTTTTATGGTCATGCTCCGATGGTGAATGGTTTATTCTTAATGAATCTCGAGCGTAATGCTACACATATTCATAGTGTGAGTACCAAAAGATGTAAGGTTGATAATGATAGTCCCACATACTTGTGGCACTGCCGCCTTGGTCACATAGTTGTCAAACGCATGAAGAAGCTCCATGCAGATGGACTTTTAGAGTCTCTTGATTACGAATCATTTGACACGTGCGAACCATGCCTCATGGGTAAAATGACCAAGACTCCGTTCTCAGGAACAATGGAGCGAGCAACCAACTTATTGGAAATCATACATACTGATGTGTGCGGTCCAATGAGTGTTGAGGCTCGCGGTGGCTATCGTTATGTTCTCACCCTCACTGATGACTTGAAGTAGATATGGGTATGTCTACTTAATGAAACACAAGTCTGAGACCTTTGAAAAGTTCAAGGAATTTCAGAGTGAGGTTGAGAATCAACGTGACAGAAAAATCAAGTTCTACGATCAGATCGTGGAGGAGAATACTTGAGTCACGAATTTGGCACACACTTAAGAAAATGTGGAATAGTTTCACAACTCACGCCGCCTGGAACACCTCAGCGTAATGGTGTGTCCGAACGTCGTAATCGCACTCTATTAGATATGGTGCGATCTATGATGTCTCTTACCGATTTACCGCTATCTTTTGGGGCTATGCTTTAGAGACTGCCGCATTCACTTTAAATAGGGCTCCGTCGAAATCCTTGAGACGACACCGTATGAATTATGGTTTGGGAAGAAACCTAAGCTGTCGTTTCTAAAAGTTTGGGGATGCGATGCTTATGTCAAGAAACTTCAACCTGAAAAGCTCGAACCCAAGTCGGAAAAATGCGTCTTCATAGGATACCCTAAAAGAAACTATTGGGTATACCTTCTACCTCAGATCCGAAGGCAAGATCTTTGTTGCCAAGAATGGGTCCTTTCTAGAGAAAGAGTTTCTCTCGAAAAGAAAGTAAGTGGGAGGAAAGTAGAACTTGATGAAGTATTACCTCTTGAACCGGAAAGTGGCGCAACTCAAGAAAATGTTCCTGAGGTGCCTGCACCGACTAGAGAGGAAGTTAATGATGATGATCAAGATACTTCTGATCAAGCTCCTACTGAAATTCGAAGGTCCACAAGGACACGTTCCGCACCAGAGTGGTACGGCAACCCTGTCTTGGAAATCATGTTGTTAGACAACGGTGAACCTTCGAACTATGAAGAAGCGATGGCGGGCCCGGATTCCGACAAATGGCTAGAAGCCATGAAATCCGAGATAGGATCCATGTATGAAAACGAAGTATGGACTTTGACTGACTTGCCCGTTGAACGGCGAGCCATAGAAAATAAATGGATCTTTAAGAAGAAGACAGACGCGGATGGTAATGTGACCATCTATAAAGCTCGGCTTGTCGCTAAGGGTTATCGACAAGTTCAAGGGGTTGACTACAAGAGACTTTCTCACCGGTAGCGAAGCTGAAGTCCGTCCGAATCATGTTAGCAATTGCCGCATTCTATGATTATGAAATATGGCAAATGGACGTCAAAACGGCATTCCTTAATGGTTTCCTTAAGGAAGAATTGTATATGATGCAGCCGGAAGGTTTTGTCGATCCTAAGAATGCTGACAAGGTGTGCAAGCTCCAACGCTCGATTTATGGGCTGGTGCAAGCATCTCGGAGTTGGAACATTCGCTTTGATGAGATGATCAAAGCGTTTGGGTTTACGCAGACTTATGGAGAAGCCTGCGTTTACAAGAAAGTGAGTGGGAGCCTCTGTAGCATTCTCATATTATATGTAGATGGACATACTTTTGATGGGAAATGATATAGAACTCTTGGACAGCATTAAGGCCTACTTGAATAAGAGTTTTTCAATGAAGGACCTTGGAGAAGCTGCTTATATATTTAGGCATCAAGATCTACAGAGATAGATCAGACGCCTCATAGGTCTTTCACAAAGCACATACCTTGATAAGATATTGAAGAAATTCAATATGGATCAGTCTAAGAGGGGGTTCTTGCCTGTGTTGCAAGGTGTGAAATTGAGCTCAGCTCAATGTCCGACCACGGCAGAAGATATAGAAGATATGAGTGTCATCCCCTATGCCTCAGCCATAGGGTCTATTATGTATGCCATGCTGTGTACCAGACCTGATGTAAACCTTGCCGTAAGTTTGGTAGGAAGGTACCAAAGTAATCCGGCAAGGAACACTGGACAGCAGGTCAAGAATATCCTGAAGTACCTGAAAAGGACTAAGGAAATGTTTCTCGTTTATGGAGGTGACGAAGAGCTCGTCGTAAAGGGTTACGTCGACGCTAGCTTCGACACAGATCTGGATGACTCTAAGTCACAAACCGGATACGTGTATATTTTGAATGGTGGGGCAGTAAGCTGGTGCAGTTGCAAGCAAAGCGTTCGTGGCGGGATCTACATGTGAAGCGGAGTACATGGCAGCCTCGGAGGCAGCGCATGAAGCAATTTGGGTGAAGGAGTTCATCACCGACCTAGGAGTCATACCCAATGCGTCGGGCCAATCAAACTCTTCTGTGACAACACTGGAGCTATTGCACTTGCAAGGAGCCCAGGTTTCACAAGAAGACCAGGCACATCAAGCGTCGCTTCAACTCCATTCGTGAAAATGTTCAAGATGGAGACATAGATATTTGTAAAGTACATACGGACCTGAATGTAGCAGATCCGTTGACTAAACCTCTCCCTAGAGCAAAACATGATCAACACCAGAATTCCATGGGTGTTCGATTCATCACAATGTCACTAGATTATTGACTCTAGTGCAAGTGGGAGACTGTTGGAAATATGCCCTAGAGGCAATAATAAAAGCATTATTATTATATTTCCTTGTTCATGATAATTGTCTTTATTCATGCTATAATTGTGTTATCCGGAAATCGTAATACATGTGTGAATAATAGACACAACATGTCCCTAGTAAGCCTCTAGTTGACTAGCTCGTTGATCAACAGATAGTCATGGTTTCCTGACTATGGACATTGGATGTCATTGATAACGAGATCACATCATTAGGAGAATGATGTGATGGACAAGACCCAATCCTAAACATAGCACAAGATCGTATAGTTCGTTTGCTAGAGTTTTCCAATGTCAAGTATCTTTTCCTTAGACCATGAGATCGTGTAACTCCCGGATACCGTAGGAGTGCTTTGGGTGTACCAAACGTCACAACGTAACTGGGTGACTATAAAGGTAGACTACGGGTATCTCCGAAAGTGTCTGTTGGGTTGACACGGATCAAGACTGGGATTTGTCACTCCGTATGACGGAGAGGTATCACTGGGCCCACTCGGTAATGCAATCATCATAATGAGCTCAAAGTGACCAAGTGTCTGGTCACGGGATCATGCATTACGGTACGAGTAAAGTGACTTGCCGGTAACGAGATTGAAACGAGGTATTGGGATACCGACGATCGAATCTCGGGCAAGTAACTATACCGATTGACGAAGGGAATTGTATACGGGGTTGCTTGAATCCAGACATCGTGTTCATCCGATGAGATCATCGAGGTCATGTGGGAGCCAACATGGGTATCCAGATCCCGCTGTTGGTTATTGACCGGAGAGGCGTCTCGGTCATGTCTACATGTCTCCCGAACCCGTAGGGTCTACACACTTAAGGTTCGGTGACGCTAGGGTTGTAGAGATATGAATATGCAGTAACCCAAAAGTTGTTCGGAGTCCCGGATGATATCCCGGACGTCACAGGAGTTCCGGAATGGTCTGGAGGTGAAGAATTATATATAGGAAGTGCAGTTTCGGCCATCGGGAAAGTTTCAGGGGTCACCGGTATTGTACCGGGACCACCGGAAGGGTCCCGGGGGTCCACCGGGTGGGGCCACCTGCCCCGGGGCCACATGGGCTGTAGGGGGTGCGCCTTGGCCTATATGGGCCAAGGGCACCAGCCCCAAGAGGCCCATGCGCCTAGGGTTCAGGAGGGAAGAGTCCCAAAGGGGAAGGCACCCCTAGGTGCCTTGGGGAGGAGGGATTCCTCCCTTGGCCGCCGCCCCCCCTAGGAGATTGGATCTCCTAGGGCCGGCGCCCCCCCTTGGCTCCCTATATATAGTGGGGAAGGAGGGCCTCTCAACCCACGCCTTTGGTGCCTCCCTCTCCCTCTCCAACACCCTCCTCCTCCATAGAGCTTGGCGAAGCCCTGACGGAGTACTGCAGCTCCACCACCACCACGCCGTCGTGCTGCTGCTGGAGCCATCTTCCTCAACCTCTCCTTCCCCTTGCTGGATCAAGAAGGAGGAGACGTCACGCTGACCGTACGTGTGTTGAACGCGAGGTGCCGTCCGTTCGGCGCTAGGATCTCCGGTGATTTGGATCACGTCGAGTACGCCTTTCCTCATCCCCGTTCTTTGAACGCTTCCGCGCGTGATCTACAAAGGTATGTAGATGCAATCCGATCACTCGTTGCTAGATGAACTCCTAGATGGATTGGTGAAACCGTAGGAAAATTTTTGTTTTCTGCAACGTTCCCCAACACGATGTCGTCAAGATATAGATGGTTTTGAAACCAGACTATCAGACATTTGCTATGTTCTTCAGGAGCCTAGGAAAAATGAAGGCGAAGGTTATGGTGCTCAATCGGACAATACAACATGAAAACGTAACAGTCGGGTCAAATGAGCTGAGCTTCTGAACTTTTGGTGCTGCATTTATCTGCCAGACAGTTAACTTTTATGCTAACCTTCATTTTATTTTATGGTTGTAACACTAGTAGAAAAAGGGCCATTTGTCCCGGTTCATAAGGCCCATTTGTCCCGGTTCGGGAACCGGGACTAAAGGGTCGGTACTAATGCCCAATACCTTTAGTCCCGGTTCTTACACGAACCGGGACAGATGGGGCTCCACGTGGCCGCTGTGGCTTGCCCTGGCAAGGGGGGCATTTGTCCCGGTTGGTAGCACCAACCAGGACCAATAAGCTACCACACGTCAGCAGTTCAGGGGCTAGGGTTTTTGTTTTTTTTCTGAAAGGGGTTGGGGGGTTGGGGGTTTTGTAGGGTTAATTTAGGTGTTTATATATTGTGTTAGCTAGCTAATAGAGAGAAGTGTCCTCTCTTATCTCCATGCTTGGTCGACGCTATGTACTATATGTATAAAGAGGATTCGACACGCTAACTAGTAAGCAAATGAAGGAAACCATTAAGTATAGAAGATCGTCACGAACATATGCATACAGAGAGAAGTGATATCGACCTCTCCTTCTCCGAGAGATTGGTCTAACAACAAGTTTTCGTATATCTATCCGACGCTACTACTGGCTACATATATACAATATAAGATCTCTTACAATCCCCTAACATCTGAACTCAAGTTCAACATGGTACTTCTCCGGCTTTATTGATGACGTGATCAAGAAAGAATCCCGTCAATTCCTCTTGAATTGCTTTCATGCGATCTTGTGGTAGGAGTTCATCCCGCATCTGCCATGTCTAATTTGAAGAAGGTGGTTAATACATATATATGAATGAAACTCAACATAAATGATGGTGTAATAAAATAAAATTGTGAATATTACTGCTTACACACTTCATATTGTCTTTTAGAGTAACCCCTCTTATTTTTGCAAGTCGTGTTGTAGATGAACTGGCACATGTAGTATCCACAGTAATCATTCCCAGGTTCCTGCCACAAGCACTTTACGAGAAATAGAGTTCGACCAAACTGATAATGAAGCATTATAAATGGTATTGATGAAAGTAGCTAGAATCAACGGGATCGAGATGCGCGGAACTAGCTAGCTAGTACTGTTGGGGAATGTAGTAATTTCAAAAAAATTCCTACGCACACACAAGATCATGGTGATGCATAGCAATGAGAAGGGGAGAGTGTTGTCCACATACCCTCATAGACCGAAAGCAAAAGCGTTAGCACAACGCGGTTGATGTAGTTGTACGTATTCACGATCCGACCGATCAAGTATCAAACGCACGGCACCTCCGAGTTCGGCACACGTTCAGCCCGATGACGTCCCTCGATCTCCGATCCATCCGAGTGTTGAGGGAGAGTTTTGTCAGCACGACGGCATGGTGACGATGATGATGTTCTACCGACGCAGGGCTTCGCCTAAGCACCGCTACAGTATTATCGAGGTGGATTGTGGTGGAGGGGGGCACCGCACACGGCTAAAAGATCAAATCAATTGTTGTGTCTCAAGGGGTGCCCCCCTCCCCGTATATAAAGGAGTGGAGGAGGGGAGGGTCGGCCCTCTCTATGGCGCACCCTAGGAGGAGTCCTACTCCCACCGGGAGTAGGATCCCCTTCCAAGTAGTAGGAGTAGGAGTCAAGGAAAGGGGAGAGAGAAGAGAAGGAAGGAGGGGGCGCAGCCCCTCCCTTAGTCCAATTCGGACTAGGCCTTCGGGCGCTGTAGGATCTGAAGTAGATGTGTCTAGAGGGGGGGTGATTAGACACTTAATGCTAAAGTTGCAATTTTTAAGCTTTTTCGGTTTAAGTGGAGTTTAGGCATAATTTCAACATTCACAATACATATCAAGCAAGCATGCAAAAAGTGTATAGGCAGCGGAAAATAAAGCATGCAATTTGCAAGAATGTAAAGGGAAGGGTTTGGAGAATTCAAACGCAATTGGAGACACGGATGTTTTTCCCGTGGTTCGGATAGGTGGTGCTATCCTACATCCACGTTGATGGAGACTTCAACCCACGAAGGGTAACGGTTGCGCGAGTCCACGGAGGGCTCCACCCACGAAGGGTAATGGTTGCGCGAGTCCACGGAGGGCTCCACCCACGAAGGGTCCACGAAGAAGCAACCACCCACGAAGGGTCCACGAAGACACGAAGAAGCAACCTTGTCTATCCCACCATGGCCCATCGCCCACGAAGGACTTGCCTCACTAGCGGTAGATCTTCACGAAGTAGGCGATCTCCTTGCCCTTACAAACTCCTTGGTTCAACTCCACAATCTTGTCGGAGGCTCCCAAGTGACACCTAGCCAATCTAGGAGACACCACTCTCCAAGAAGTAACAAATGGTGTGTAGGTAATGAACTCCTTGCTCTTGTGCTTCAAATGATAGTCTCCCCAACACTCAACTCTCTCTCATAGGATTTGGATTTTGTGGAAAGAAGTTTGAGTGGAAAGCAACTTGGGAAGGCTAGAGATCAAGATTCATATGGTAGGAATGGAATATCTTGGTCTCAACACATGAGTAGGTGGTTCTCTCTCAGAACTAGGAGTGCTGGAAGTGTAGGCTTAGTCTGATGGCTCTCTCCATGAATGAAGAGGAGGTGGAGGGGTATATATAGCCTCCACACAAAATCCAACCGTTACACACAGTTTTCCAATCTCGGTGGGACCGAATCAACAAACTCGGTTGGACCGAAAAGGTAAACCTAGTGACCGTTAGAGATTTTCGGTGGGACTGACATGCAACTCGGTAGGACCGATATGGTTAGGGTTTGGGCATAACGTAATCTCGGTGAGACCGATTACACAAACTTGGTGAGACCGAGTTTGGTAATAAGCTAACCAGAGAGTTGGTCAGGAAACTCGGTGGGACCGATTTGCTCTTTCGGTGAGACCGAAAAGTTACAAAAGGAAACAGAGTTTACATTGCAATCTCGGTGGGACCGATTCGCTCTTTCGTGAGACCGAAAAGTTACGAAAGGGAAACAGAGAGTTTGCAATCCCATCTCAGTGAGACCGAGATCCCTATCGGTAGAACCGAATTGCTAGGGTTTGGCAGTGGCTTATGACAAGTGAAACTCGGTGGCGCCGGATAGAAAGAATCGGTATGACCGAGTTTGGCTTAGGGTTTAGGTCATTTGTGGATAGTGGGAAAGTAGCTGAGGATTTTGGAGCATATCATTAAGCACATGAAGCAAGAGGCTCATTAAGCAACACCTCATCCCTCCTTGATAGTATTGGCTTTTCCTATGGACTCAATGTGATCTTGGATCACTAAAATGTAAAATGAAGAGTCTTGAGCTTGAAGCTTTAGCCAATCCTTTGTCCTTAGCATCTTGAAGGAGTTCCCACAACCTTTAGTCCATGCCACTCCATTGTTGAACTTATCTGAAACATGCTAGATAGAAATGTTAGTCCAACAAGAGATATGTTGTCATCAATTATCAAAACCACCTAGGGAGCACTTGTGCTTTCAATCTCCCCCTTTTTGGTAATTGATGGCAACATACATCAAAGCTTTAGATAAAGATATAAAGAACAGCAAGTAAAGCTTTGGAAGGACATGTAACAAGCATAGGCTCCCCCTACATGTATGCACTCATGTAAATATGAAATATAGAGGCATGTGAGAGCATAACCATGACAGAGTAGGCAATGTGTTACATGTATCTTGGCCATATGCATCAGAGCAAAAGATTATCAAGGAAAATACCTTCATGCTCATGAGTCCTTCTTGCAAACAGTATGTACATAAGCAAGAACTCCTCATACTCATGATTTTGATGCATATACTTACCTTGTGGTCTTGAGTTGGCTTAGGATGGAATGAACCTGCACAAACAAAGTTAGATAACACAGGTACATCCACTAGCCAGAGCAAACAAAAGAAACCACAAGAATACCAAGACTGGGATGACATGTAGAGAGTGAGTACAAGGTACCACATTGGATTCAACATGTCCCCAAGAATAAAGATATGCAATGAATTTGACTGATTTCTTTCCCTTAGGTGTCTTGCTCCCCCAGAATCTTACATGGGATATTGGGAGAAGATAAGGAACAGCAAATCAGAGCTGAAAGATACAAATGAACATGTCTTTCCCCCTAAAAAGACATGTGACATCTCTCCTCTTGAACATCAAGCATCAAGCATCTGGGACATCTGGGATCCTTGAGTATTCTCTCCCCCTGGAAGTCTCTCTCTCCCCCTTAATACTTTCTCTCTTGTAGGTTTGGTCCTTGAGACTTTTTCTCTCCCTTGATGTGATCTCTCTCTCCTACAAGCTTTGATGTGATCTCTCTCTCCCCCTTTGACATCAATTTCCAAGAAGGGCTTTCTGGAATCCGTCGTATAGGTTTGGTCCTTGAGACTCAGCACAAAGCAATGGATAAAACTGTGATGCTTGTAGAGGACAAGATTCATTGAGTAGAGCTGGATCAGAAGAAATATAGAACAAGTGGCAAACTGTTTTTCCTGTTGCGAAGTCGGTGGCACCGAGTGGCATGTTTCGGTGGTACCGAAAAGATTCGGTTGGACCGAAAATTACAAGTCGGTGAAACCGAGTTTACACAGAGAAAAACACTTGTCACCTCAGCTCACTAGACATGTAGGATCTCACAAAGATTTGCAATGAATTACCTGAAGGATTTGCAAGGAATTGAATGCAGAAAATGCAGAACAAAAACAAAGAGAAAAGAGAAGAAACTGAAAGATCTAGATGAAGTTTTTTTTTGAAAAAGAGAAAGAAAATAAACATGCATGAGACAAATGCAATAACACAGAAAAGAACACAAGAGAACTTCATCTAGAGTTGGGCGGTGACATAGTCACCTATGTTAGAGTATATTGACTTAGGAGTCAAGTGAGAACACTTGATCATAGGTCATACTCATCGTTTAAGCTCAAAATGGGGTTACCATTTTTCGTTTAAGCATCTTGATGTATTCACATCTTGTTGAGTTGCTTTGACTCATGTCTTGGAGTAAAGCTTCTCTAAGATGGAATAACATACCTTGGGTGGTGGTGTGGTTCTTGCTCATGTAGTTGAACTTGTGTGGGTGCTCAAGGTTGATGTAGCTCATCAAGAGTTGGGAGCACCACTTGGAGTTTGAGTTCATCTACCTACATGGGTTAGTTCTTGCAAGGAAGAGCACTTGTGTATCCAAAAATGACAATCATGAAGCTCAACATAGAATTTGTCAAAGGATATGTTTGAATGGTTTTGTGCTTCCTTGTCTTCAACCACCATTGTGTAGAGTCTTGGTGATGTAGAGATTGCTCAAGATGTGAGTGAGTCGCAATCTCATGGAATTAGATTCAACCAAGCACCTACATGGGTTAGACAACATGCAAGGTGCAAATATATCCAAGACATAAGATAGTTATCATAAGAGATATATCATGGATTAGTCATAAGCTCATGTCTTGCATGTATCCAATGGAGTTTCTACTCCAAGTTCGAAGCATCAATGATGTTCAATTCTCCTCTCAACCTGCAAAACACTTTCTCATCAAGGGTTTAGTGAATATATCCGCTAATTGCTTATCGGTGCGAACATGCTTAAGATTAATGTCACCCTTAGCAACATGATCTCGAATGAAATGATGACGAACTTCAATATGCTTAGTTCGAGAATGTTGTACAGGATTATGACCAATTTTGATAGCACTTTCATTGTCACAAAGCAGTGGAACATGTTTCACATAGATCCCATAATCTTTAAGAGTTTGGGTCATCCAAAGTAATTGAGCACAACATGAACCAGCGGCAATGTATTCCGCTTCGGCGGTGGATAAGGATACCGAGTTTTGTTTCTTGGAAGACCAAGACACAAGAGATCTACCAAGAAATTGACAAGTACCCGAAGTGGACTTTCTATCAACCTTGTCTCCGGCATAATCCGAGTCGAATAGCCAACAAGATCAAAAGAAGACCTCTTAGGATACCAAATGCCTTTGGTGTATGGATTATATCTCACTATCCTTTTCACAGCCTTAAGATGACATTCTTTAGGAGCAGCTTGATATCGTGCACACATGCACACACTTAGCATAATATCGGGACGTGAAGCACATAGGTATAACAATGAACCAATCATAGAGCGATAAACCTTTTGATCAACCGGTTCACCATCTTTGGTCAAATCATTATGTCCACTAGTAGGCATGGGTGTAGACATACCTTTGCATTCTTGCATATTGAACTTCTTGAATAAGTCCTTGGTGTACTTCGTTTGAGAGACAAATGTACCTTCCTTAGTTTGCTTGATTTGCAAACCGAGAAAGAATTTGAGTTCACTCATCATAGACATCTCAAACTTCTCTGACATTAGCTTTCCAAACTTTTCACTAAAGAGAGGGTTAGTTGAACCAAATATGATATCATCGACATAAATTTGGCATACAAATAGTTCTCCATTAACCCTTTTAGTAAAAAGAGTAGAATCAATTTTACCAATTTCAAAACCACTTGTAATAAGGAACTTGGTCAAGCATTTATACCATGCTCTAGGAGCTTGTTTAAGACCATAAAGAGCTTTGTGAAGTTTGTAAACATGATTTGGTTTCTTAGGATTGATAAAGCCGGGAGGTTGTTTGACATAAACTTCCTCCTCTATTTCACCATTTAGAAAAGCACTTTTAATGTCCATTTGGTACAAGGTGATATTATGGTGATTAGCATAGGCAAGTAAGATGCGAATGGACTCAAGTCTAGCAACGGGAGCATATGTCTCACCATAGTCCATACCTTCGACTTGTGTGTACCCTTGGGCGACGAGACGTGCTTTGTTGCGAACCACTTGTCCATCTTCATCTTGCTTGTTGCGAAACACCCATTTGGTACCAATGATGTTGTGGTTGTTGTCGGGCTTCTCAACCAATGTCCAAACTTGGTTTCTCTCAAAATTGTGTAGCTCTTCATGCATAGCGTTTATCCAATCCGGATCTTCCAATGCTTCTTCAACCTTCATAGGTTCAATGCTAGAGATGAATGAATAGTTTTCACAAAAGTTAGCTAAACGAGTTTTTGAGCGAGTGATTCTCCCGGTTTGTATATCATTGAGGATTTGCTCGACGGGATGATCTTTGGCAATTCTTGCTCGAACTCGTGAGAGCTTTTGCTTGGGTCTTCGTTGAACATCTTCTTCATCTTGTTCTTCTTCTTGGCCTTCTTCATTGTTGACGTCGTCGTTCTCTTGTCGTGGTGGAGAAAGAGGTTGTTGATGTTCGTCTTGATGCATTTCCTTGTCTTCTTCATCTTGGTGTGTCCCACTTGTGGATGCTTCCGTGTCGATTCTTGGTTCACCTTGTCGTGAAGTAGAAGCTTCCACTTGGACGGATGAAGTACTCTCCTTCACCTCCGTTGGACGAATTTTGCCAATGGACAAGTCTTGGATTGCTTCTGAAGGGTCTTTGTCTCCTACATCAATTGGCAATTGCTCTACTTGCGAGCCATTAGATTCATCAAACTTCACATCTACCGTCTCTTCAACCTTTCGGGTGAAATTGTTGTAGACACGGTAAGTGTGAGAGTTTGAGCCATAACCAAGTAGAAAACCTTCATGAGATTTAGGAGCAAACTTTGAACGACGATGCTTATCAAGAATGTAGCACTTTGAGCCGAATACTCGAAAGTATCCAACTTGGGGTTTGTTACCGGTGAGAAGCTCGTATGCCGTCTTGCCGAGTAGCTTGTGAAGATATAAGCGATTTGTTGCGTGACAAGCTGTCTCAACCGCTTCTGCCCAAAAGTGCTTCGGCATCTTGTATTCATCAAGCATCGTTCTTGCCATTTCGATGAGCGTCCGGTTCTTCCTCTCAACAACTCCATTTTGTTGAGGTGTGTACGTAGCCGAGAACTCGTGTGAAATCCCTTCTTCGTCAAGAAAGGTGTCCACATTTGCATTCTTGAACTCCGTTCCGTTGTCACTCCGAACCTTCTTGATCTTCACGTCAAACTGATTTTGGGCCTTCCTAGCGAAGTTTTTGAAGATCTTCTGGACCTGCGACTTGTCATTAAGAAAGAACACCCACGTAAATCTTGAAAAATCATAAACTATAACTAGACCAAAAGAATTTCCACCGAGACTCTTGTAGGCGTTGGGACCAAAAAGATCCATATGAAGTAGCTCGAGTGGCCTCCTTGTGGTGATGATGTTCTTCACGGGATGCCTTCCTCCAATCTGTTTACCTGCTTGAGAAGCACTGCAAAGTCTATCCTTATCAAATATGACATCGTTAACTCCAAGGATATGATTTCCTTTAATAAGCTTGTCAAGGTTTCTCATGCCAACGTGACCTAGTCGTCTATGCCACAACCAACCTTTTGAGGATTTAGCAATAAAGCAAGTTTTAGGTTGTGCCTTTTTAGAGAAATCGACAATGTAAAGATCACCTCTACGCATACCCGTAAAGACCATTTTATGATTGTCTCGACGAAATACTTGGCAATCTACCTCAGTAAATAGGACATTCAAACCGAAATCAGCAAGTCTAGATACTGAAAGTAAGTTGTAGCCAAGAGATTCAACGAGCATGACATTTTGAATGGAACTATCATGTGAGATGGCCACCTTACCAAGGCCAACCACTTTACCCTTTGAATTATCACCAAAGGTGACATATTTTCGAGGGCCGTCATTTTCAGCAACTGTAT
>NC_053023.1:389850379-389861055 GCF_003073215.2 Triticum urartu | reverse complement strand
GCCCCGCTGGGCTGCAAATCTTTCCTAGGAGGGATGCATTAGGCTTAACAAGAAAATGGGCTTTAAGAAATAATAAATGGGATGTAATTATAAAAACTGGGCAGTAACTATAAAAAAATGCACCAAACACGTGATTACTTTATAAAATATTATTTTTGGATATTGAAAATTTTAATTTCATTAATTGTTGCGAGCGCAATGTTTCGTTGGATTTTTACGTAATATAATTTATATTGAAATTGATTTAATCTGACTAGAAATTTCGGGATAAAAATATTTCGGATCCCATCAAAATGTGGGAAATTTTATTGAATTCTGTTTTGAACGGTTGGTTGAAATGGGCGTACTTTTAACAAACTGTAAATGGGCTGTAGTAAATTCCATTAGAATTCAAAAATGGGCTACACATTCTTACAAATCTCAAATGGGCTATAAGTTCTCTGCCACACACTTCTGGCCTTACTAAGTTGACGCGTCCTAAAAAAGAGTTGACGCGTATGCAAGGCTTTGTCAACTTATAGTCAACACACGGTTCTAGCAGCAGTGGCCGTTGGATGTCCATCCAACGGATGCCGTGCTTCTTCTTCAATCTCGGATATTCTAGCTTCACCCGCCCAAAAAATGATTCCTCCCCCTGACATCTGGGGCGCACCGTTTCGGAAGCTGACCTGTGGGCCTACTAAGTTGACGTACCAAGGGCTTTGTCAACTTAGTCAATATAAACGATTCTAGCTCAGTGACCGTACGATGTCCATCCAACGGCCGTAGTGCTTCTTCAACCTCTGGTCTTCTTGCTCCAGCCGCCCAAAGCAGCGCCGGTCGTGCCGCCTGCTCCTGCCTCCCGTGGCCGGCTGTGCTGCCGAGGCCTCACCGCCCCTACTATTCCCACCGCTGGCCAGGCCCTGCGCGACAGCCTCACACCGCAGCCGAACAGTGAACCCTCGTACTCCTCTCCGCGTGGGCATCCACTACCGCGTCTTCCCGCTCCGTGTCGTCCCCTTCCTAGGCCTCGCCGTCGTCCACCGCCCTGGTGCTCTCGGCGCGGCGTGGTCAACGTGGTCAAGGAACGACTTCCATCGGACGTGGACTGTACGTGGAGAGGCTGACAGCTGGGTCCACGCCGCAGCAAGGAAGTGCCTCCTTATTACGCGAAAAATATTCCTCCACCTGACAGCAGGGACCCACCGGACGGGCCACCGTATTTCGCTGAAAAAAACGTTTCCCCCCTGACTGCTGGGACCCACCAGCTACACCTTCGCACGCAAGGAAGTGCGTCCGGGCAAAAAAAAAACGATTCGCCCCCTGACTGCTGGGACCCACCAGCTACATCTTCGCACGCAAGGAAGTGCGTCCGGGAAAAAAAACCAAAACGATTCGCCCCCCTGACTGCTGGGACCCACCAGCCCCCGACTGCTGGGACCCACCAGCTACATCTTCGCACGCAAGGAAGTGCGTCCGGGCAAAAAAAACGATTCGCCCCCTGACTGCTGGGACCCACCAGCTACATCTTCGCAGGCAAGGAAGTGCCTGACAGTCGGGACCCACCTGGTCGAAGCGTACGTAGCGTTGTCATTCTGGTCGCGAACGTGTACGTACATACTGGTCGATGTAGAGGCGCGCACGTGTCGTAGTAGAGGCGCGCACGTAGCATGTACACGTACGTACAGCGGCCAGGGTGCAAGAAAGAAAATACGGCCATATGTGTACATACGGGCGGGGTCTCGAATGCCTACTCGCGCATACGTACGGCGAGGGCTCGTGTACATGGCTGGGTCAGACGGAGAAACAGCGTCGTCGTCGTGTTCATGGGTCGGAACGGAATGCGTGGTCGTGTTCATCGGGAGGGCTTGGACGGAAAGAGCGATGGAAACGAGGCCTGGCGTACCGCACAACGGAGGAAACGGACCTCCTACGGTCGAAACGGGTCCTGTTGATCGGGAGGGGTGTGGCGTACCGCAAAACGGAGGAAACGGACCTCCTACGGTCGAAACGGGGGTCCTGTTGATCGGGAGGGGTGTGGCGTACCGCAAAACAGAGGAAACAGACCTCCTACGGTCGAAACGGGGGTCCTGTTGATCGGGAGGGGTGTGGCGTACCGCAAAACGGACGAAACGGACTTGTGTTGGAGCGCTACGGTCGAAACGGGGGTCCTGTTCATCGGGAGGGGTGTGGCGTACCGCAAAACGGGACTCCACGGGATACTGTTCATCTCCACCGTCGACCCCTCCAGCCTCCACGAGCTACTGTTCATCCACTGTCGACCTCCTCCAGCCTCCACGGGCTCCTGTTCATCCAGCCTCCACCGCGCGCTACTCCACCGGCTACTGTTCAACCACCCCTCCACCGTCTACTGTTCATCCAGCCCTCCACACCAGTCCTGTTCAACCACCCCTCCACCGTCTACTGTTCATCCAGCCCTCCACACCACGGGGTCCTGTTCATCCACCCCTCCACGGGCACCCCTCCACCGTCTACTGTTCATCCAGCCCTCCACCACACCATGGGGTCCTGTTCATCCAGAGGCAACGCCACCGCTCACTGTTCATCCACCCCCCACAACGCTCACTGTTCATCCCATCGATCGGCTTCAGTTAGCAGCAGTAGCCAAGGAATCGCTCGATCGGGTTCAGTTAACAGCCATCGATCGATCGCTCGGGTTCAGTAACGCGTAGCCTGCAGTGCAATCGCTCGGGTTCAGTTAGAGCCCAACGCCTCGCTCGGGTTCAGTTAGAGCCAACGCCTCGCACACACGCGCGTACGTGTACGAGAGAAACGCGCATCGCTCCGCCCCGACCTCCCACCGTAACCGGAACTCCCCGAAATTTTCCTCCCCCGCTTCTACCACGGTTTTTTCCGTCATGGACGGCCCAAAGAATGTCATGCAGCGTCTCCGGCCCGCCCAGGACGAAAAGCCCATTTTCTGTCATGATTTTTTGTCATAGAAGTAGGAGCCCACCACATCTATGATGATACCGGGTTTTGTCACAATTATCGTCATAGAAGTGTCATATGTATGACAGAAAATAATTCGTTCGGCCCAAAATGTCACGGATGTGTCTTTTTTTTGTAGTGCTACTACGAGCATGCAGAGCATATTGTCGTGAATCCTATGATCCTTTGAGCAAGGAGATTCATCTGAAATTAGTTTTCATACAAGAGAGAAGGTAAGGCACATGCAGAAATTTAGGAGTTCAAATTTTGAATTGATATCATAGACAGTACCTGACGCTGGGCTCAGCAGTTCTAATAGGGGTTTGGCCACTGGAGTAGGGGTAAAGTCTGTTACAGTTGGGCCTGTGTTTTCTGTGGCTGCTGATCTATCTGATTTAACAGGTATCACTACCTTTTCCAAATACCTAGTTTGTACTCCTTGAGGATCTGCAATCACCCTCTTCCTTTTGGACATCTATTATGAAAGAACAACATTTGACTGGAAAAACATAGTATGACGACACATGGAATAGGTACAGAAAATGGATAGGTATGGCATATACTCATATATGATGCTTAAACTAAGCAGATGGTGTAACAAAGTAGAAGTAATGCAAGAGGTCAGATGCAAAATATGTGCGACCAATACAACCTTGCCAAGTTAGAGCATGCACCTTGATGGGTGAATAAGATAGGCCATCCTCCACCATGCCAAGTTTGTTAGCCAGTGGATTGTTCCGCAATATTCCTCTCGTGCACCCATTCTCATATTCATTTTGATAATGTTCAATACCTGACATGCATGAAAACATAAAAACAAGTGAGATTATCTTTGTAATGCAGAAGTGATTCTAATCCAATACTTCCTCCCTGTAAACCCCTTTGTGCTATCTCTGCAATTCTTCTAAGAGGTGCCATGCATGCTGTAATTTGGTGTGTGCATTAATATAATGTGGCCTACTACTCAAAATATGAGAGCTCCAGAAGTGATGATACTTCGCAGATGACAGCTTCAACATATAGTAAAGAAGAACAAGTCGACCTGACCTGACAGATTCAAAATATACTAAGGGAGAATAACTCGACTGACTCGACAAGAGAAGAGGATCATCTTAAAGAAGAGCAGAAGAGCAAGCAGATTGAAGATATTACAAGTCTTTCTATACAATGTCGGTTGGCCACCCATGATGAACCAGAGCGCACAGAGAAATACTATTTCTCGGTCTCTCCATATCTGGCTCACATGCATTTCGAAACTAAAGTAGGAACATTTAGCTGACCAATTAAACATCTCTCAGTTTTACTAATATGAGCATAATATCATATTTGAATTTGTACAACTAAGCCTGTTTAGCTCGATGGGTGGAGTAGTGCTATTACGACACGAACCACGTAGGCTGATCGTGGTCATAATAAAATGGGGAAACCGTAAGCATGATGAGTATAGTGTTGACCGTGGCAGTGGGATGGCAGATCTGAAGCTACAAACCGCGCAAAGGGTAGTTAGGAACCGATGTTTGCTTTGAAATAACAACTAAGATTTGGTATGGACAAGAAAGTACAGTCAACAAGTGACAAAGAAATGCAATTCTGCTGTCTCTCTATATGTCGCGACATGCATTTGGAAACTCAAGTGGGACCTTTAGCTAACCAATTAAATGTGTCTGTTAACTAATATCAGTATCATATCACAATCATATTTGAACAACTAAGCTTTGGAATTTGAGTGTTGTGTTGTTTAGCTTGAAGGGTGGAGTAATGCTAGTACGACAGAAAGCACCTACGCAGATCATAGTAGAGTAGATAAAAGGGGAAAACCCTAAGCATCAAGAGTAAAATCAGGAAAGTGGAACTAGCTGGACCAGTGGGTGGCGCACATGCTTTTCGAAACGAATATAGGAACATTAGGTGACCAATTAAACGTTCTCTGTTTTAGTAATATGAGCATCATATCAGATTCGTATTTCAACACGTAAGCTTTGGAATTATGAGTGGCATGTTGTTTCGCTTGATGGGTTGAGGTCTTGAGGAGCAGTGCTAGCACGACACGAAGCAGGGAAGCACCTAGATGATGGTAGTGAATATAAAGGGGGGAAACCATAAGCTTTACGAGTATAGTGACCGTGACATGGCGGATCTGAAGGTGCAAACCGGACAAAGCTACTTCGCAACCAATGTTTGCATTCAACTAGCCACTACGATTTGGTACGGACACAAAGTAGTAAATTCAGTTTTAGAACAATGTATCATTTAGTAGGTAGGCTACGCGCGATCCCGTCCAGCACCTGCACAAACACAATATATCTCGACACGCAACGCAAAAGGTCTGTCAATCCCGTAGGCCACTTCGAAGAATGAGAATACTTGAGTATATTGGATATATAACAAAATTATTTGAGTAGCTTGTATTTATAACAAGTATGCAGAGTAGAAAAGCAAGTGTCATAGGAAAGCAAGATTGTGATGGAGATTGATATGATGTATAATATGACCGGGGGCCATAGGTTTTACTAGTGGCTTCTCTCAAGAGCATAAGTATTCTAGTGGGTGAACAAATTACTGTTGAGCAATTGACAGAATTGAGCATAGTTATGAGAATATCTAGGTATGATCATGTATATAGGCATCACGTCCGAGACAAGTAGACCGACTCCTGCCTGCATCTACTACTACTCCACTCATCGACCGCTATCCAGCATGCATCTAGAGTATTAAGTTCAAAGAACAGAGTAACGCCTTAAGCAAATGACATGATGTAGAGGGATACTTCATGCAATATGAATAAAACCCCATCTTGTTATCCTCGATGGCAACAATACAATACGTGCCTTGCTGCCCCTACTGTCACTGGGAAAGGACACCGCAAGATTGAACCCAAAGCTAAGCACTTCTCCCATTGCAAGAAAGATCAATCTAGTAGGCCAAACCAAACTGATAATTCGAAGAGACTTGCAAAGATAACCAATCATACATAAAAGAATTCAGAGAAGATTCAAATATTGTTCATAGATAGACTTGATCATAAACCCACAATTCATCGGTCTCAACAAACACACCGCAAAAAGAAGATTACATCGAATAGATCTCCACAAGAGAGAGGGAGAACATTGTATTGAGATCCAAAAAGAGAGAAGAAGCCATCTAGCTACTAACTATGGACCCGTAGGTCTGAGGTGAACTACTCACACTTCATCGGAGGGGCTATGGTGTTGATGTAGAAGGCCTCCGTGATCGATGCCCCCTCCGGCGGAGCTCCGGAACAGGCCCCAAGATGGGATCTCGTGGATACAGAAAGTTACGACGGGGTGGAATTAGGGTTTTGGCTCATCTGATCGTTTGGGGGTACGTGTATATATAGGAGGAAGGAGTACGTCGGTGGAGCAACAGGGGGCCCACGAGGGTGGAGGGCGCGCCTGGGGGTAGGCGCGCCCTACCTCGTGGCCTCCTGTTTTATTCTTGACGTAGGGTCCAAGTCTCCTGGTCTTATTGTTGAGAAAATCACGTTCCCGAAGGTTTCATTCCGTTTGGACTCCGTTTGATATTCCTTTTCTTCGAAACCCTAAAACAGGCAAAAACAACAATTCTGGGCTGGGCCTCCGGTTAATAGGTTAGTCCCAAAAATAATATAAAAGTGGATAATAAAGCCCAATAATGTCCAAAACAGTAGATAATATAGCATGGAGCAATCAAAAATTATAGATACGTTGGAGACGTATCAAGCATCCCCAAGCTTAATTCCTGCTCGTCCTCGAGTAGGTAAATGATAAAAACAGAATTTTTGATGCGAGTGCTACTTGGCATAATTTTAATGTAATTCTTCTTAATTGTGGTATGAATATTCAGATCAGAAAGATTCAAGACAAAAGTTCATATTGACATAAAAATAATAATACTTCAAGCATACTAAAAGCAATTATGTCTTCTCAAAATAACATGGCCAAAGAAAGTTATCCCTACAAAATCATATAGTCTGGCTATGCTCTATCTTCACCACACAAATATTTAAATCATGCACAACCCCGATGACAAGCCAAGCAATTGTTTCATACTTTTGACATTCTCAAAACTTTTTCAATCTTCACGCAATACATGAGCGTGAGCCATGGACATAGCACTATATAGGTGGAATAGAATGGTGGTTGTGGAGAAGACAAAAAGGAGAAGATAGTCTCACATCAACTAGGCGTATCAACGGGCTATGGAGATGCCCATCAATAGATATCAATGTGAGGGAGTAGGGATTGCCATGCAACGGATGCACTAGAGCTATAAGTATATGAAAGCTCAAAAAGAAACTAAGTGGGTGTGCATCCAACTTGCTTGCTCATGAAGACCTAGGGCATTTTGAGGAAGCCCATCATTGGAATATACAAGCCAAGTTCTATAATGAAAATTCCCACTAGTATATGAAAGTGACTATGAGAGACTCTCTATCTATGAAGATCATGGTGCTACTTTGAAGCACAAGTGTGGTAAAAGGATAGTAACATTGTCCCTTCTCTCTTTTTCTCTCATTTTTTTATTTGGGCCTTTTCTCCTTTTTTATGGCCTCTTTTTTCTTTTTTTTTATTTTTCGTCCGGAGTCTCATCCCGACTTGTGGGGGAATCATAGTCTCCATCATCCTTTCCTCACTGGGACAATGCTCTAATATGATGATGATCATCACACTTTTATTTTTCTTACAACTCAACAATTACAACTCGATACTTAGAACAAAATATGACTCTATATGAATGCCTCCGGCGGTGTACCGGGATATGCAATGATCAAGTGACATGTATGAAAGAATTATGAATGGTGGCTTTGCCACAAATACGATGTCAACTACATGATCATGCTAAGCAATATGACAATGATGGAGTGTGTCATAATAAACGGAACGGTGGAAAGTTGCATGGCAATATATCTCGGAATTGGCTATGGAAATGCCATAATAGGTAGGTATGGTGGCTGTTTTGAGGAAGGTATATGGTGGGTGTATGATACCGGCGAAAGGTGCGCGGTATTAGAGAGGCTAGCAAAGTGGAAGGGTGAGAGTGCGTATAATCCATGGACTCAACATTAGTCATAAAGAACTCATATACTTATTGCAAAAATCTAAAGTTATCAAAGCAAAGTACTACGCGCATGCTCCTAGGGGGATAGATTGGTAGGAAAAGACCATCGCTCGTCCCCGACCGCCACTCATAAGGAAGACAATCAATAAATAAATCATGCTCCGACTTCATCACACGGTTCACCATACGTGCATGCTACGGGAATCACAAGCTTCAACACAAGTATTTCTCAAATTCACAACTACTCAACTAGCATGACTTTAATATCACCATCCATATCTCAAAACAATTATCAAGTATCAAACTTATCATAGTATTCAACACACTCATAAGAAAGTTTTTATTATTAATCTTGTATACCAAGCATATTAGGATTTTAAGCAAATTACCATGCTATTTAAGACTCTCAAAATAATCTAAGTGAAGCATGAGAGATCAATAGTTTCTATAAAACAAATCCACCACCGTGCTCTAAAAGATATAAGTGAAGTACTAGAGCAAAATATATAACTCAAAAGATATAAGCGAAGCACATAGAGTATTCTAACAAATTCCAAATCATGTATGGCTCTCTCAAAAGGTGTGTACAGCAAGGATGATTGTGGTAAACTAAACAAAGACTCAAATCATACAAGACGCTCCAAGCAAAACACATATCATGTGGAATGAAAATATAGCTCCAAGTAAAGTTAGCGATAGAAGTAGACGAAAGAGGGGATGCCTTCCGGGGCATCCCCAAGCTTTGGCTTTTAGGTGTCCTTAGATTATCTTGGGGGTGCCATGGGCATCCCCAAGCTTAGGCTCTTGCCACTCCTTGTTCCATAATCCATCAAATCTTTACCCAAAACTTGAAAACTTCACAACACAAAACTTAAAGTAGAAAATCTCGTGAGCTCCGTTAGCGAAAGAAAACAAAAGACCACTTCAAGGTACTGTAATGAACTCATTCTTTATTTATATTGGTGTTAAACCTACTCTATTCCAACTTCTCTATGTTTATAAACTATTTTACTAGCCATAGATTCATCAAAATAAGCAAACAACACACGAAAAACAGAATCTGTCAAAAACAGAACAGTCTGTAGTAATCTGTAGCTAGCGCAAGATCTGGAACCCCAAAATTTCTAAAATAAATTTCTGGACGTGAGGAATTTATCTATTAATCATCTGCAAAAATAATTAACTAAATATAACTCTCCAAATAAAAATGGCAAGTTCTCGTGAGCGCTAAAGTTTCTGTTTTTTACAGCAAGTTCAACAAGACTTTCCCAAGTCTTTTCTACTTGGCACAAACACTAATTTATACCAATATAACAAACCCAAAGTGGGCAGATCCAAACCATCTCGACCGTCAAATCATGTTATCTAGCGGTTCAAATCGCTCCAATGTTGAGCACCAAACACGTTTAACGCTCTAATTACCCATCACTGCCATTGGTTATAAACACGTTTTGACTCAACAATATCCCATTGAAATCTGTCATGTAATTAATATCTACCATTCCCGCGAAAAAGTAATTGATATCTTACCAAATACCAACTGTGCAACAGATATATCTTACCTAATATAATGTGCAACTAATATCCTACCTAATATAAACGTGCATTGCACATACATTATTACTAGTTAAACAGAAAAACAACCAAAATCAGGCTAGATAAATTATTTATTACTAAACAGGAGCAAAAATCAAGGAATAAAAATAAAATTGGGTTGCCTCCCAACAAGCGCTATCGTTTAACGCCCCTAGCTAGGCATAACAAGCAAGAATAGATCTAGGTATTGCCATCTTTGGTAGGCAATCCATAAGTGGCTCTCATAATAGATTCATAAGGTAATTTAATTTTATTTCTAGGAAAGTGTTCCATGCCTTTCCTTAATGGAAATTGGAATCTAATATTTCCTTCCTTCATATCAATAATTGCACCAATCGTTCTAAGGAAAGGTCTACCAAGAATAATAGGACATGAAGGATTGCAATCTATGTCAAGAACAATAAAATCTACGGGCACATAATTCCTATTTGCAACAATAAGAACATCATTAATTCTTCCCATAGGTTTCTTAATAGTGGAATCCGCAAGGTGCAAGTTTAGAGAGCAATCATCAAAATCACGGAAACCTAACAAATCACACAAAGTCTTTGGAATCGTGGAAACACTAGCACCCAAATCACATAAAGCATAGCATTCATGATCTTTAATTTTAATTTTAATAGTTGGTTCCCACTCATCATAAAGTTTTCTAGGGATAGAAACTTCCAATTCAAGTTTTTCTTCATAAGATTGCATCAAGGCATCAACGATATGTTTAGTAAACGCTTTATTTTGACTATAAGCGTGAGGAGAATTTAGCACAGGATTGCAACAAGGAAATACAATCAATCAAAGAGCAATTTTCATAGTTAAATTCCTTGAAATCCATAATAGTGGGTTTAGCAACATCTAGGGTTTTAATTTCTTCAATCCCACTTTTATCAAATTTAGCATCAAGATCAAAATTCCGAATTCTTGGAACGCCTTCTAGGTAAAGGTGGATCATATTCAGTCCCATCATTATCAAGATTCATATTTGCAAAACAAAGATTTAATAGGGGACACATCAATAACTTTTAGATCTTCATCTTTATTTTCATAGGAACTAGAAGAACACGCTCTTATAAAGGCATCTTTCTTAGCACGCATTT
>NC_053023.1:389838949-389849379 GCF_003073215.2 Triticum urartu | reverse complement strand
GCTTGATAGGCTTAAATTTTGGATCAATATTGAGAGTGTGCTCAGCGAGTTCTCTTGGTACACCTGACATATATGTCAGAAGGTTTCCATGCAAGGATGTCCCGGTTCTCACGGATGAACTCGATGAGCGCGCTTTCTTATTTGGGATCCAGATTAGCACTGATACTAAACTGCTTACATGAGTCACCTGGAACAAAATCAACAAGCTTAGTGTCATCAGCCGACTTAAACTTCAGCAACGGCTCATGCTGTGTAGTTGGCTTTTTCAAAGACATCATGTCCGCCGGGTCAACATTATCCTTATAGAACTTTAATTCCTCTATTGCACAAACAGATTCAGCATAAGCAGCGTCGCCTTCCTGACATTCCAAGGCTATCTTCCGAACTCTCTCTTGCACTGTGATAGTGCCCTTATGACCTGACATTTTGAGCTGTAAATAAACATAACATGGCCGTGCCATGAACTTGGCATAAGCCGGTTGTCCAAACAGGGCGTGATATGGGCTCTTGATTTTGACCACCTCAAAGGTTAGTTTCTCGGCCCTGGAATCATGCTCATCTCCAAAGGCTACCTCCAGCTCAATCTTACCCACTGGGTATGCCGACTTACCAGGCACCACTCCATGAAAAATAGTGTTGGACGTCTTAAGACTTTTGTCAGTCAATCCCATGTGACGGAAAGTCTCATAATAGAGGATGTTGATGCTACTGCCCGTCCATGAGTACTTTAGTGAATTTATATCCACCAACCTGAGGTGCCACCACCAAAGCCAGGTGACCCGAATTGTCAACCCGGGGAGGGTGATCCTCCCTACTCCATAGAATAGGCTGCTCAGACCATCTCAAATAACGAGGGACTGCCGGCTCAACAGCATTCACAGCCCTCTTATGAAGCTTATGGTCCCGTCTGCACAAACTGGTGGTGAACACATGATACTGTCCACTATTCAATTGATTTGGATTGCTCTGGTATCCAGATTGCTGTTGGTTCTGCTGACCTCCTTGGCCAGATTGCTGACCGTACCCACCTTGATTTCCTTGAGAGCCTTGAAAATTGGAATTCGAACCGCCGCCCGGACCATGAAAACCGCCGCCACCTGAGCCGTCGCCCTACCCATGATTGCTATTGAACATGTTAGAGTTCTTGAAAGCCTTCATGATCGTACAGTCCTTCCACAGGTGAGTGGCCGGTTTCTACTGAGTACCGTGCCTTGGATAAGGCTCATTTAACAGCTGCTCAAGAGTGGGACCTGACCCGCCGGACCGAGGAGGTGGCCTCCCCTTACGTCGCTGATTGTTTCCCTGTGTATTGGTGTTAGCCACAAAGTCCAAGCTACCGTCAGCCTTACGTTTATTATTGCCTCCCTGATTTGCTGGGTTATGCTAATGACCCTTGCCGTTCTTCTTCCCCTTCCCCGTCTTCTCCTCGTCAGACTCGGGATCCTTGGTACTATCAGAGTCGGCATACTTGACTAGAGCCGCCATCAGCTGGCCCATGTCATTACAATCGTGTTTGAGCTGCCCCAGCTTCTCTTTCAGAGGCGTAAAACAACAAATTTTCTCCAACATTAAGACTGCAGAGCCGGCATCCATCTTATCAGATGAATGTATTATGGCTTTGACCATGCGCATCCAATGGGTCGTGGACTCTCCTTCCTCTTGTTTATAATTAGTCAAATCCACAATTGACATGGGCTGCTTGCAAATGTCTTTAAAATTCTGAATAAACTGGGATTTTAATTCTGCACATGAGCCGATGGAATTGGGTGGCAGCCCCTTCAACCAAGTGTGAGCCGTTCCATCTAACATCATGGTGAAGTACTTGGCCATCGCCACATCACTGACCTCCAATAGCTCCATGGCCATCTCATAGCTTTCAATCCATGCCCCTGGCTGTAAATCGGCCGTGTAATTAGGCACCTTTAGAGGCCCCTTGAAATCTTTTGGCAAACACTCATTACGTAGAGCTGGTACCAAGAAAGGGACACCTCCTATCCTTGTGGCCATGCCTGCCTCAATATAGGTCGTCGGATGAACCGGAAAAGACTGGTGAATCGCCCGCTGAGCCGCCTGCTCAGCTGCCTGTTGAGCCGCTTGCTCAACCTCTCGGCGGATCTTGTCCTGGTCAACCAAGTTAAGATCTCCATGACGCACCGGGTCATGCCCGCGCGGCTGGTCACGGCGCCGGGCGTTGCTTGAAATGGCTACTAAATCTATGTGCCTGCTATAACTCGGGCTCCGGCTTGGGCGAGGGGTCGAATGAATCCTGTCTCGACTATAAGAATAAGCCTCCTGCTGCGCCAGAGCCGTCTGAAGAAGTTCTCTAACCCTTCGGGTTTCAATCACCGTCGGAGAGTCACCCTCCGATGGGAGAGCCGCCAATCGCGCCGCCGCAGCGATCATGTTCTCCAAAGGGTTAGAATAATGACCCGGTGGTGTTGGTACATAATGAGGTGTAGCAGTATTCACACGAGGGGGTTCCATCACCCGTGGCTGAACCGGCGCCCCAGCCCTGGGCGTTGCAACCCGGTTTTCCTCCGGCGGGTTATTGGGGCCCGCCCCGGGTGTGCGGAAGAGGTTTCTAGGATCATAAATCAGAGGCAGACGGGATTGAGCCTTCTGGTGTCTTCTCCTCATGACTTCATTTGATGCGTTCCGATCCATCGTAAGCTGGAAAGCTTCTGATTGAATCTGCTGAGCTCGAGCATCTAAAGTCGCCCGTGATGTCTACTACATAACCTTCTTCTTGTAGACGTTGTTGGGCCTCCAAGTGCAGAGGTTTGTAGGACAGTAGCAAATTTCCCTCAAGTGGATGACCTAAGGTTTATCAATCTGTGGGAGGCGTAGGATGAAGATGGTCTCTCTCAAGCAACCCTGCAACCAAATAACAAAGAGTCTCTTGTGGCCCCAACACACCCAATACAATGATAAATTGTATAGGTGCACTAGTTCGGCGAAGAGATGGGATACAAGTGGTATATGGATGGTAGATAAAGGTATTTGTAATCTGAAAATATAAAAACAGCAAGGTAACTAATGTTAAAAGTCTGGCGTAACCGGGTATTGCAATGCGTTGAAACAAGGCCTAGGGTTCATACTTTCACTAGTGCAAGTTCTCTCAACAATAATAACATAATTGGATCATCATAACTATCCCTCAACATGCAACAAAGAGTCACTCCAAAGTCACTAATAGCGGAGAACAAACGAAGAGATTATGGTAGGGTACGAAACCACCTCAAAGTTATTCTTTCAATCAATCCATTGGGCTATTCCTATAAGTGTCACAAACAGACCTAGAGTTCATACTAGAATAACACCTTAAGACACAAATCAACCAAATCCCTAATGTCACCTAGACACTCCAATGTCACCTCAAGTATCTGTGGGTATGATTATACGATATGCATCACACAATCTCATATTCATCTATTCAACCAACACATAGGACCTCAAAGAGTGCCCCAAAGTTTCTACCAGAGAATCAAGACAAAAACGTGTGCCAACCCCTATGCATAGGTTCATGGGCGGAACCTGCAAGTTGATCACCAAAACATACATCAAGTGAATCATGTGATATCCCATTGTCACCACAGATACGCACGGCAAGACATACATCAAGTGTTCTCAAGTCATTAAAGACTCGATCCGATAAGATTACTTCAAAGGGAAAACTCAATCCATTACAAGAGAGTAGAGGGGGAGAAGCAACATAAGATCCAACTATAATAGCAAAGCTCGCGATACATCAAGATCGTGCCAAATCAAGAACACGAGAGAGAGAGAGAGAGAGATCAAACACATAGCTACTGGTACATACCCTCAGCCCCGAGGGTGAACTACTCCCTCCTCGTCATGGAGAGCACCGGGATGATGAAGATGGCCACCGGTGAGGGATTCCCCCTCCGGCAGGGTGCCGGAACGGGTCTAGATTGGTTTTCGGTGGCTACGGAGGCTTCTGGCGGCGAACTCCCGATCTATTGTGCTCCCCGAAGTTTTTAGGGTATATGGGTATATATGGGAGGAAGAAGTACGTCGGTGGACCTCCGGGCTGTCCACGAGGCAGGGGGCCCAGGGGGGTGGGCGCCCCCACCCTCGTGGGCAGCCCGGGACTCTCCTGTCCAACTCCGATACTCCGTGGGCTTCTTCTGGTCCAAAAATAAGTTCCGTGAAGTTTCAGGTCAATTGGACTCCGTTTGATTTTCCTTTTCTGCATACTCTAAAACAAGGAAAAAACAGAAACTGGCACCGGGCTCTGGGTTAATAGGTTAGTCCCAAAAATAATATAAAAGTGCATAATAAAGCCCATAAACATCCAAAACAGATAATATAATAGCATGGAACAATCAAAAATTATAGATACGTTGGAGACGTATCAGCCCGCTCTGCGGCCATCCTGACGTCCTCCGCTGCTAGGTTTTCCTTGGCTTGTGCCACCTCCTCACGTAACCATGCCACTTCCGCATCATGCCGAGCTTGATCCGCTGGGTTGACCACGGCAGTTAACATGGCTGTCATCCTGTCCATGAGATCCATCAGTACCTGATGCTACGTCTTGATCTTGCGTTGGTTTTCCCTGAAGAGGAAGGGATGATGCAGCAGAGTAGCGTAAGTATTTCCCTCAGTTTTTGAGAAGGTATCAATCCAGTAGGAGGCCACGCGCAAGTCCCTCGTACCTACACAACACAAAGATCTCAACGCAACCAACGCGATTAGGGGTTGTCAATCCCTTCACGGTCACTTACGGAAGTGAGATCCGGATAGATAATATTTTTGGTATTTTTGATATAAGGATGCAAAGTGAAAAGTAAACGGCAAAGTAAAAACAAAACAAGATTAAAGTGATGGAGATTGATATGATGAGAATAGACCTGGGGGCCATAGGTTTCACTAGTGGCTTCTCTCGAGAGCATAAGTTTTCTACGGTGGGTGAACAAATTACTGTTGAGCAATTGACAGAATTGAGCATAGTTATGAGAATATCTAGGCATGATCATGTATATAGGCATCATGTCCGTGACAAGTAGATCGAAATGATTCTGCATCTACTACTATTACTCCACTCATCGACGCTATCCAGCATGCATCTAGAGTATTAAGTAAAAACAGAGTAACGCTTTAAGCAAGATGACATGATGTAGAGAGATAAATTCATGCAATATGAAATAAACCCCATCTTGTTATCCTCGATGGCAACGATACAATAACGTGTCTGCTGCCCCTTCTGTCACTGGGAAAGAACACCGCAAGATCGAACCCAAAGCTAAGCACTTCTCCCATGGCAAGAACTAGCAATCTAGTTGGCCCAACTAAACGGATGATTCGAAGAGACTTGCAAAGATAACCAATCATACAGAAAAGAATTCATAGAAGATTCAAATATTATTCATAGATAGACTTGATCATAAACCCACAATTCATCGGTCTCAACAAACACACCGCAAAAGAGAAGATTACATCGAATAGATCTCCACAAGAGAGGGGGAGAACATTGTATTGAGATCCAAAAAGAGAGAAGAAGCCATCTAGCTACTAACTATGGACCCGAAGGTCTGAGGTAAACTACTCACACTTCATCGGAGAGGCTATGATGATGTAGAAGCCCTCCGTGATGACGGCCCTCTCCGACGGAGCTCCGGAACAGGCCCCAAGATGGGATCTCGTGGATACAGAAAGTTGCGGCGGTGGAATTAGGTTTTTGGCTCCTGTTCTGATCGTTTGGGGGTACGTGTGTATATATAGGAGGAAGAAGTACGCCGAAGGAGCAACGAGGGGCCCACGAGGCAGGGGGCGTGCCCTAGGGGGGGCCCCACCCTTGTGACCGCCTCTTTTGTTCGTCCCTTCACGGTCACTTACGGAAGTGAGATCCGATAGATAATATTTTTGGTATTTTTGATATAACGATGCAAGGCAAAGTGTCTCCTGGATCACGTTCGGTGAGAAAATCGCGTTCCCGAAGATTTTATTCCGTTTGGACTCCGTCTGATATTCTGTTTCTTCGAAACACCGAAATAGGCAAAAACAACAATTCTGGGCTGGGCCTCCAGTTAATAGGTTAGTCCCAAAAATAATATAAAAGTGGAAAATAAAGCCCAATATAGTCCAAAACAGCAGATAATATAGCATGGAGCAATCAAAAAGTATAGATACGTTGGAGACGTATCAGGCATCCCCAAGCTTAATTCCTACTCGTCCTCGAGTAGGTAAATGATAAAAAGAGAATTTTTGATGCGGAGTGCTACTTGGCATAATTTCAATGCAAAATATTTCTTAATTGTGTTATGGATATTCAAATTAGAAAGATTCAAGACAAAAGTTCATATTGACATAAAGAATAATAACACTTCAAGCATACTAATAAAGTAATTATGTCTTCTCAAAATAACATGGCCAAAGAAAGTTATCCCTACAAAATCATATAGTCTGGCTATGCTCTATCTTCACCACACAAAGTATTTAAATCATGCACAACCCCGATGACAAGCCAAGCAATTGTTTCATACTCTAACTTTTTCAAAACTTTTTCAATCTTCACGCGATACATGAGTGTGAGCCATGGACACAGCACTATGTGGAATAGAATGGTGGTTGTGGAGAAGACAAAAAGAGGGGAAGATAGTGTCACATCAACTAGGCGTATCAACGGGCTATGGAGAGGCCCATCAATAGATATCAATGTGAGTGAGTAGGGATTGCCATGCAACGGATGCACTAGAGCAATAAGTATATGAAAGCTCATTAAAAGAAACTAAGTGGGTGTGCATCCAACTCGCTTGCTCACAAAGACCTAGGGCAATTTGAGGAAGCCCATCATTGGAATATACAAGCCAAGTTCTATAATGAAAAATTCCCACTAGTATATGAAAGTGACATAACGAGAGACTCTCTATCATGAATATCATGGTGCTACTTGAAGCACAAGTGTGGTAAAAGGATAGTAACATTGTCCATTCTCTCATTTCTCTCATTTTTTTATTTTATTTGGCTTTTCTCTTTTTTTATGGCCTCTTTTTTTTTCTCCAGAGTCTCATCCCGGATTATGGGGAATCATAGTCTCCATCATCCTTCCTCACTTGGCGGACAATGCTCTAGAAATGATGATCATCACACTTTTATTTTTCTTACAACTCAACAATTACAACTCGATACTTAGAACAATTAGACTCTATATGAATGCCTCCGGCGGTGTACCGGGGATATGCAATGAATCAAGAGTGACATGTATGAAATAATTATGAATGGTGCTTTGCCACAAATACGATGTTCAACTACATGATCATGCTAGTAATATGACAATGATGGAGCGGGTCATAATAAGGAAAAGGTGAAAGTTGCATGGCAATATATCTCGAATGCTTATGGAAATGCCATGATAGTATGTATGGTGCTGTTTTTGAGAAGGTATATGGTGGGTGTATGATACCGCGAAAGTGCGCGTATTAGAGAGGCTTAGCAATGGTGGAAGGATGGGAAAAAGTGCATATAATTCCATGGAGCTCAACATTAGTCCATAAAAGAACTCATAATACTTATTGCAAAAATCTAGAGTTATCAAAGCAAAGTATTATGCGCATGCTCTAGGGATAGATTGGTAGGAAAAGACCATCGCTCGTCCCCGACCGCCACTCATAAGGAAGACAATCAATAAATAAATCATGCTCCGACTTCATCACATAACGGTTCACCATACATGCATGCTACGGGAATCACAAACTTTAACACAAGTATTCTTTAAATTCACAACTACTAAACTAGCATACTCTAATATTATCACCTCCATATCTCAAAACAATTATCATGCTTCAATCTTTTCTTAGTATTCAACACACTCAAAAGAAAGTTTCACAAATCTTGAATACCAAGCATATTATTATTAAGCAAATTACCATGCTATTAAGACTCTCAAAATAATTTAAGTGAAGCATGAGAGATCATAGTTTCTTTAAAACAAACCACCACCGTGCTCTAAAAGATCTAAGTGAAGCACATAGAGCAAAATTATAACGCTCAAAAGATATAAGTGAAGTGCATAGAGCAAAACTACATAGCTCAAAAGATTTAAGTGAAGCAACATAGAGTATTCTATCAAATTTTAATTCATAGATACTCTCTCAAAAGGTGTGTACAGCAAGTATGATTGATGGAACAAACAACAAAGACACAAATAATACAAGACGCTCCAAGCAAAACACATATCATGTTGGTGAATAAAAATATAGCTCCAAGTAAATTACCGATGGAAGTGGACGAAAGAGGGGATGCCTTCCGGGGCATCCCCAAGCTTTGACTTTTTGGTGTCCTTGGATTATCTTTGGGGTGCCATGGGCATCCCCAAGCTTAGGCTCTTGCCACTCCTTGTTCCATAGTCCATCAAAAGAAGTCAGCCAAAACTTGAAAACTTCACAACACAAAACTCAATAGAAATCTCGTGAGCTCCGTTAGAGAAAGAAAACATAAAACCACTTCAACGTACTGTGAAGAACTCATTATTTATTTATTTTTGTGTTAAACCTACTGTATTCCAACTTCTCTATGGATTATAAACTATTTTACTAACCATAGATTCATCAAAATAAGCAAACAACACACGAAAAACAGAACTGTCAAAAACAGAACAGTCTGTAGTAATCTATAACTAACGCAAACTTCTGGAACTCCAAAAAATATACCAAAATTAGAAGACCTAGATAATTAGTTTATTGATCATCAGCAATTGGAATCAGTATTTTATCACGTTCTGATGATTTTTAGTAATTCGGGCACTGAACGCAAAGTTTCTGGAAATTACAGCAAGATCAAATAACTATCATCCAAGAAGATCCAATAGGTCTAGCTTGGCACAAACACTAATTAAAACACAAAACCACATCCAAACAGAGGGTAGATGGGTTATTTATTCCCTAACAGAAGAAAAACACAAAAAACAAAAAAAATAAAATTGGGTTGCCTCCCAACAAGCGCTATTGTTTAACCCCCCTAGCTAGGCATAAAAGCGAGGATAGATCTAGGTATTGCCATCTTTGGAAGGCAATCCATAAGTGGCTCTCATGATGGTTTCATATGGCAATTTTATTTTCTTACTTGGAAAGTTTTCCATGCCCTTTTTTAATGGAAATTAGAATCTAATATTCCCTTCCTTCATATCAATAATCGCACCAACTGTTCTAACGAAAGGTCTACCAAGAATAATAGGGCAAGAAGGATTGCAATCTATATCCAGAACAATCAAATCTACGGGCACATAATTCCTATTTGCAACAATAAGAACATCATTAATTCTTCCCATATGTTTCTTAATAGTGGAATCCTCAAGATGCAAGTTTAGGGAGCAATCATCAAGATCGCGGAAATCTAGCAAATCACACAAAGTTTTGGGGAGAGTGGAGACACTAGCACCCAAATCATACAAAGCATAAAACTCATGATTTTTAATTTTAATTTTGATAGTTGGTTCTCACTCATCATAGAGTTTTCTAGGGATAGAGACTTTCAACTCAAGTTTTTCTTCATAAGATTGCATCAAGGCATCAACAATATGTTCGGTGAAGGCTTTCTTTTGACTATAAGCATGCGGAGAATTTAGCACGGATTGCAACAAGGAAATACAATCAATCAAAGACCAACTTTCATAATTAAATTCCTTGAAATCCAATATAGTGGGTTTAGCAACATCTAGATTTTTATTTCTTTCAATCCCACTTTCATCAATTTCATCATAAAGATCTAAATACTCCGAATTTTTGGAACGCCTTCTAGGTAAAGGAAGATCATATTCAGTTTAATCAAGATTCATATTGCAAAATAAAGATTTAATTGGAGACACATCAATAACTTTTAGATCTTCATCTTGATTTTCATAAGAATTAGAAGAACACGCTTTAATAAAGGCATCTTTGGAAGCACGCATCCTAGCGGTTCTTTCTTTACACTCATCAATTGAAATTCTCATGGCTTTTAGAGACTCATTAATATCATGCTTAGGTGGAATAGATCTAAGTTTCAAAGCATCAACATCAAGAGCAATTCTATCAATGTTCCTAGCCAAATCATCTTAAGCAATTTTTCTTCAATCCTAGCATTAAAATTGTTTTGCGAAGGAATAAATTATTTAATATTAGATTCAAAATCAGAGGCATCTTATTATAATTTCCATAAGAGTTGTTGTAGGAATTCCCATAATTATTAGAAGGATTACTAGGATAATGGCCTAGGATTAAAATTCCCTCTATAAGCGTTGTTACCAAAATTATTCCTACCAACAAAATTCACATCCATAGATTCATTGTTATTCTCAATCAAAGTAGACAAAGGCATATCATTAGGATCAGAAGAAACACTCTTAGTAGCAAATAATTTCATAAGTTCATCCATCTTTCCACTCAACACATTGATTCTTCTATCGCATGCACTTTTTTATTAGAAGATCTTTT
>NC_053023.1:389766887-389837949 GCF_003073215.2 Triticum urartu | reverse complement strand
CAAGCTTGTGGGGGACTTTCTTCTTCAATTTGCACAAAGTTAAATATTCCTGTAAGGCGCTTGTTCTTATGAGCAGGAAAATATTTTTCAGAGAAGTAATATATCATATCCTGGGACTACGCACACAACTAGGAGCAAGAGAATTAAACCATATCTTAGCATCACCCTTTAATGAGAAAGGAAACAACTTAAGAATATAGTAATAGTGAATTTTTTCCTCATGAGCAAATAGGGTGGCTATATCATTCAATTTAGTAAGATGTGCCACAACAGTTTCAGATTCATAACCATGGAAAGGATCAGATTCAACCAAAGTAATTAACTTAGGATCGACAGAGAATTCATAATCCTTATCACTAACAAAGATACGTGAAGTAGCAAACTTAGGATCATATTGCATTCTAGCATCCAAAGATTTTTATTTCCACTTGCATAATAATTTCTTAAGATCATATCTATCCCTACAAGCAAGAATGTCCCTAGCTACCTCTCTGTAACACCTCGGACACACCCGTCGGTGGTTGTTACTCCTGGCGGGATCTAGACTGGCCCCACAGATCAATACTAGTCTTTTCTGCGCACTTTGTCCTCACTCGTGCGCACCCGGGAGCAACTTCCAGGTCGGTCATCCATCCCGAAATTACTCCAAGCTGAGCATGCTTAACTTTGGAGTTCTTTCTGAATGGGCTCCCAGAAAATAAGGAATTCCTTATTGATATGAGTAGTCTATCATCCCTAATAAGCCAGACTATCACATACACCCCCAATCAGAGGAACCAACATCCTCGTCGGGCCACAGGAACGTTCCCTCTTGGCACATACGTCTGTGCATCCAGTCCGCCACATGTGCCATGCCGTGTGCCACGACAGGTCACAAATGTCATGCACAACATGTGTAACATCCCAAATTTTCAATTTGGAATGTTATACATTAGATCATCTCTGCATATCATATATTATTTGCTTTTGGTTGATCCTAGAAATTCTACGCAACTCAAGGACCCTCGGAGAGAGTTGGGGATTTCGTTATTTTCATATTTGAGTTTTCTCAAATTTTGAAAATATGACCAGTTGATTTTATTTATTTTATCTTCAATTATTTCTATTATAAAAATATGAGAGAGGGAATAAAATGACTTTCCCAAAATAAAGAAATATTGAGGATTTAATAATAAAATCAAATATTTTGGATTTATTTGCTATTTTATTTGAAGTTAGGAAAAATGTGCGTTTTTCAAAATTGCATTTAGGCCCCAAATAAATGTTCATCCTGTTGAGCTTGATTTTAGAAGTCAGGGAAAATTTATTTCGGGATTTTTGGAGTCCGTTTAGTATTTCTTTTATTTGTTTGTCGGTGCGTAATTATTAAAAAAACGCGCAACCGACTTAGAGCCGGTTTCGGCCCGGACTCTTCGGGCCGGCCTTTACATAGCGCCGCCCCAAGCCCGTTAAGCCCGAGCCGCCCGCGCCGCCTAACCCTAGCCCGCCGCCGCGGCCGCGCGCTGCCGCAGTCGCCGCCGCCCCGCGCCACCCCGCCGCCGGCGCACGCCGGAGCCGCCGCCCCGCCACCGGACCCCGCCGCCGCCGAAGTTGACCCCGCCGCCGCCGCCGGTTTTCCCTGAAAAACCGTTTGGTTTTCCGTTCAGTTTTTCGTCGGTTTTTTTAGATCCGTTTTTTTTATTTAGATCGGTTTATTTCCGGTTTAGTTTATTTAGCGAGCGTTCGCTCGTTCGTTCGTTTTAACGGACGCGTTCAACGTTTAGTTCCAGAAAATGAACGTTTGTTCGTTAATCTGTTCGTCGTTTTTCTTTTTCTCGGATTTTCCTTGATTAGTTCTGATCGCGATTTCAGATCCGATTTTCGTTCTAGTATAACTTTTCGCTCGTTTATTGGAATCAGGCGATTCAAGCGCCTGGAGTTTCGTCTCGAAGCCCTCTTTCCGTTTAATGAACTCAAACAAGCTTTTGCTTATGTAAAATTTGACCTAGATCCAGATTAGTAAACAAAGTTTGTTTCTTTCGCCGTTTGACTTTCGTTGTTTCGTTCGATTTGATTCTTTTTGCAAACCGGAGTTCTTAAGTTGAACTTTATGGTTAGATCTCTTATTTGAGTTTTACCTGTGCATTAGTTGAGTACTTATTGTATGCTTGTTTGTTTGCGATAGAGTACCCGGAGTGCGCCGCTTGCTACTTTGAATCTCTAGGTTTCGTGGATCATCAGCAAGGCAAGTAACACTTTGATCATACCCCTTTACAACCCAGTTTTTATTGCATTAGATCAATCATCAAACATTGCATGCATAGGATATAATTAAATTGTGGGTTTTGGGAAGTAGATGAGGTAGTACCTATTACCTGTTTTATTATCAAACCTTTGGGAGTTCTACGCGTTGCTTATATTGCCATGCTATGCTAGTAGACGTGGATTGGGTGAGTGTATCCATGACAGATGTGAGATTGTTAAATTAATGGTTTATCTAAGTTGGCAACTTAAACACACATCTGGGTGGATTGAGGCACTTGGTTATTCCAGAGATTGCCTGTTTTTCTTTATGGACCGCCACCCAGGCTCAAAGGGATCATGAGATTATTCATACTAGAAACTTCCGTGTGCAGCCACAAGCTACTATGGGCTCTAGCATAGTTGACTAAGTCATGCGAACTTTTACAATGGTAGACTAGCAGATGTAGGGGATGTAGGTTGGTACGGTCTACCCGTTCGTAAGGTGCTAGCGCTTCTGAAAGACTATGTCTCGGGCATTCGTCTCTCAAACATCATGTAGTGCGAGAATCCCAACGGAGGAGATCGAGTCTTGTGGGGGAAAGTGCGGAAACCTCTGCAGAGTGTATAAACTAATCATGGTTAGCCGTGTCCCTGGTTATGGACAACTTCAGTATCTAGTACTTGGATTATCATGTGAATCTCATCATGTTACTTTAATTAATATTGTTGGGTTTTAACGATGATGCTTAATTGGGATTGAGAGGATGTCTACACTCTCAATGTTTAACAACTACCATGATAGTTAAATAAAATTTATTCCTTTGCAGTAGGGAAAAATTGGCTTTACGCAAAACTGTAACCATAGAGCTTTCCACCAGCCAAATATGCATGTAGTATAGCCTTCATCTTTCATTACTCTCTATGTGTTACATTGCTGGCATATTCCATGTGCTGACCTGTTTTCGGGCTGCAACGTTCATGTTGCAGACTTTTTAGACAACGAGTAAGGTGCCTTTAGGTTGTGGTTCTATACTCAGTGATGCCGTTGGATTTGATGGACTCACTTATCTTCCAAGCCTTCCGCTGTTATCGTCATTAGATGGCCTTAAGCCATATTTTACTATAATAAGTTCTCTTTTGAGACATTCTATGTAATAAGTGTGTGATTGCCACTCTGTTATAAATCCTTCAAGTACTGTGCGTGTCAGCATTACTGATCCAGGGATGACACTGAAGCACAGAGATTGGACCGTTTGAGGTCTGGTCGCTACAAGATGGTATCAGAGCACACGCTGACTGTAGGACACAACCACTAAGCTAAAGCCCTAGATCACTACTCACTCTTCTCATTTTTGACTCCTTATCTTTTGTACTCTTTTAGGATGGCGGATGCAAGGAACAAGTTTACACAACCGGATGAAGATACACCCTTTGGACGCCACTTGAAGGAAGTCACTAGATATCTAAACATTGGAGTACCAAGCTTCACCGGAACCTACAATGCCACTTTACCCGAGGAGGAGCGCTGGATGATTCAAGTTCAAGTTCCAGGAAGGACGTTTATGCCAGTCACTGAGCCCATAGAGTTTTCCTTCGATGCACCAACCTGAAGTCTAGGAAAGAGCATGGCAGCTCACATCGCCATGGGACGTATTGGGGAAGTTTACCACAATGATCTCAAGGATACAATCTATCAGATTTGTGGGCACCGAGATGAGCACTGGGAGATGATCAGCACCAAGAAGGATAGATCATCACATCTTTCATCCAGGAGTTAAAGAAGCACATTCGACGTCAGGAGAACCAGATGTGCATAGACATGATAGATCTGAAGAAGGCAAGGACAAGAATCACGGAGCTGGAAGAAGAACTCAAGGCTACACATGAAGATTATATGGAGGAAATCGAAGTATTAGTGGAGAAGAATGACGACATGATCAAGAAGGTCGGACTATTCATGGGAGACCCTACACTAGTAGAAGAAGACGAAGAACCCAAGGAGATTTGCCCGGAAGACTACATCATCATCGAAGACACCGACTCGGACCCAGATGATAGTGATGATGACTATGTTGATGAAGCTGGAGCAGATATCATGGAGTCTGCAACCGAAGAATATTTCTAGTAGACTACCCCATCAGTAGTAGTATTCCACCATGTAAATAGAGTAGTCCGAGCACTTTTGCGATAGTTAGACCGATTGTATGCCCTTGTTTGATTGAATGAAGTGATTTTGTGTGCATTTGCCTTATGTGCATATGGGTAGTGTTTTCTCTCTAGACCCCTCTCTATTCTTAAATCTCATCTTTTCTAAACCCATCAGATGCCTCCGAGACGTGACCCCGGATTTACCTTTCCACTGGAGCTCACTCAATTGATCCAGCAGCAGAATACGTTGATGCAGTTGCTAGTCCAGAATCAGAATCAGGGGAACAACAAAAACAACCCACCACCACCACCTGTTGATCACTTAACCCGTTTTCTTAGGCTGAATCCATCGGTGTTCTCCAATAGCACCGAGCCTATAGTAGCAGATGATTGGCTCCGCTAGACAGCAAGGGAGTTGACCACGACAGGATGCACAGATGCAGAAAAGGTGAAATTTGCCGCACATCAGTTGGATGGACCCGCAGCATCATGGTGGGAGAATTTCACAGCCACTTACCCTATCGACACTGTCACATGGGACCAGTTTCAGCAGGCTTTCCGTACTGCCCAAGTTTCAGCAGGAACTATGGCCATGAAGAAGCGTGAGTTCCGCAACTTGCGCCAAGGAAGACGGACAGTTGGCCAGTATGTGGATGACTTTAGTAAGCTAGCACGTTATGCCCCAGATGACATTGCTACGGATGCAGCTAAGCAGGAGAAGTTTCTGGAAGGACTGAATGATGAGTTGAGCATGCAGTTGATGGTAGCAAGCTTCAACAACTACCAGGAGTTGGTAGATCGCGCTCTTATGATTGAAGGGAAGCAGCAGCAGATTGAAAACCGTAAGAGGAAGTATGGACAAGGGAAGTACAATTCTGGAGCGCAGCAGAAACCACGTTTTACCCCTAAACCGGGAGGACCTTTTTAGCATACCCATGGGGGAGGAAGTTCGCATAATCATAATGGCCCCAAGAATGTTAATGGGAATGGAGGAAGCAACGGCCAGAACCGTACCAACCCATCAACACCAGCCAAGAGAGACCTGAGCCAAGCCACTTGCTTTAAGTGTCAGAAGACCAGACATTATGCCAATGAATGTCCTGAATCCCAGAATGGAAACGGCAACAGAAGCTCTGGGAAGAAGCCGAACCCTTTCAATCAGGGATAGGTGAACCACGTTAACATGGAGGAGGTTGAAGCTCGGCCAGATGCAGTAATAGGTAAGTTTTTGGTTAAGTCATTTACTGCACTCGTTCTTTTTGATACTGGTGCATCACATTCATATATCTCAAGGGGATTGGTGGATAAGTATAAACTGCCAAACCAAGCCCTTAGGTCACCCATGTTAGTAACCTCGCCTGGAGCAGAGTATATGGCTAGTCTATGGTGTGATCGGTTACCATTAAGGATTGGTAACTATGTATTTCCCGTGGACCTAATAGTATTAAAATCTCAAGGATTGGATGTGATATTAGGCATGGATTGGTTATCGAAGTATGAAGGGAACATTGAATGTGCCAGTAAGTCAAGTTTGTTTACAACGCCAGAAGGAAGAAGAATCAAGTATGTATCCTGGCATGTGCCTAAAAGGACTCAAGTAAATTCCTTAACATGAGTTGTGCAGGAGGAAGTACCAGTGGTGAAGGATTTCCCTGACGTATTTCCAGAGGAGTTACCAGGCATGCCACCGGATAGAGATATTGAGTTTTCGATTGAACTTTTGCCAGGCACAGGGCCAATATCTAAGAGACCATACAGGATGCCTGCAAAAGATTTGGAGGAGATTAAGAAGCAGATTAAAGAGTTACTGGATAAAGGCTATATTCGCCCAAGTTCTTCGCCTTGGGGATCGCCGGTACTTCTAGTGGAAAAGAAGGATGGATCGTTAAGGATGGTTGTTGATTATCGAGGATTGAATGAAGTAACAATCAAGAACAAGTACCCACTACCGATGATCAATGATATGTTTAATCGATTGCAAGGAGCTAAGGTATTTTCCAAGATCGATCTGCGATCAGGATACCATCAGTTGAAGATTCGAGAACAACATATACCTAAGACGGCTTTTACCACCAGGTATGGGCTGTACGAGTACACCGTTATGTCATTTGGTCTGACTAACGCACCTGCCTATTTTATGAGCATGATGAACAAAGTGTTTATGGAGTTTTTGGATAAGTTCGTCGTAGTGTTCATTGATGATATTCTGGTTTACTCGAAGAATGAAGAGGAGCATAAGGAGCATTTGCGTTTGGTACTTGAGAAGCTCAGAGAACATCAGTTATATGCCAAGTTTAGCAAATTTGAGTTTTGGTTGAAGGAAGTTGGATTCCTCAGACACGTTATATCCAGAGAAGGTATAGCAGTAGAGCCCACCAAGGTTGTCACTGTGAAAAATTGGGAAGCCCCAACAAAAGTTGGAGAAATCCGGAGTTTTCTTGGATTTGCAGGATACTACCGGAGATTCATTGAAAATTTCTCGAAGATTGCGAAGCCTATGACGGAGTTGTTGAAGAAGGATACCAAGTTCAAATGGACTGAGGAATGTGAGGCCAGTTTCCAGGAGTTAAAGAAACGTTTGGTTACATCACCAGTGTTGATTTTGCCGGTATGAACAAAGATTATGAGGTGTATTGCGACGCTTCACGTCGAGGACTTGGAGCAGTGCTTATGCAGGAGGGAAGAGTTGTTTCATATGCCTCACGACAGCTTATGCCTCATGAGTTGAATTATGCCACACATGATTTGGAGTTAGCAGCCGTAGTGCATGCCTTAAAGACTTGGAGACATTTTCTCATTGGAAACCATTGTGAGGTGTACAGGGATCACAAGAGTTTGAAGTACATTTTCACATAGAAGGAGCTAAATCTCAGGCAAAGAAGATGGTTAGAGCTCATCAAGGATTATGACATGAGATTGCATTATCATCCCGGAAAGGCTAACGTAGTAGCCGATGCGCTGAGCCGTAAAAGCCATGTCAACACCCTAATGACGGGAGATTTACCGAAGGAGTTAGCCGAGGACCTTCGTGAGCTATGTTTGGAGATAGTTCCGAGAGGCTATGTAGCAGCATTGGAGATTCAGTCTGCTTTGATGGATAAGATCAGAGAAGCTCAGAAGACTGACAAGGAGGTTGCCTCTATAAAGGAGAAGATGAGCAAAGGAAAAGTTAAAGGATTTCGTGAGGATGAGCATGATACCCTATGGTTTGAAGACCGTGTTTATGTGCCTAACGACCCGGAGATCAGGAAGTTAATTCTGCAGGAGGCCCATGATTCACCATATTCGATTCATTCAGGAAATAAAAAGATGTATTTGGATTTGAAGGATACTTTCTGGTGGACCGGAATGAAGAAGGATATTGCGGAGTATGTAGCAATTTGTGATGTTTGTCAGAGAGTAAAGGCAGAACATCAGAAGCCAGCAGTATTGATACAGCCATTGCCGATACCCGAATGGAAGTGGGATAAGCTAGGCATGGATTTTATTACGGGATTGCCCAGAACTCGTTCAGGCTATGACTCGATTTGGGTTGTAGTCGATCGTTTGACAAAGGTAGCTCATTTCATCCCAATGAAGACTACCTACACCAGTGCTAAGTTGGCAAAGATATACATGACCAGGATCATAGGTCTGCATGGAGTTCCAAGGAGTATTGTATCAGATAGAGGAACCCAGTTTACCTCAAAGTTCTGGAATCAGTTGCACGAAACTTTGGGTACCAGGCTAGAGTTCAGTACAGCTTTTCATCCGCAGACAGATGGACAGACCGAGAGAGTCAATCAGATTTTGGAGGATATGCTGAGAGCTTGCGCGCTAGATTACGGATCTAGTAGGGACGACAATTTGCCTTATGCAGAGTTCTCCTACAACAACAGTTATCAATCCAGTTTGAAGATGGCCCCTTTCGAAGCCTTGTACGGAAGGAGGTGCAGGACCCCACTGTCGTGGGATGAAGTTAGAGACCGCCAATTGTTTGGACCAAATTTAATTAAGGAGTCTGAACAGAAGGTGAAATTGATTCACGATAGGCTCAAGGTAGCCCAGTCCAGGCAGAAGAGCTACGTAGATTCTAAACGCAAGGAGACAGTTTACGAAGTCGGAGACCGAGTTTATCTTCGAGTATCTCCACTTCGAGGAGTTAAGCGCTTTGGAGTTAAGGGGAAGTTAGCGCCATGTTTTGTAGGACCATACAAGGTTTTGGAGCGCATGGGAGAAGTAGCCTACAAGTTGGAATTGCCCGAAGAATTGTCAGGAGTTCACGACGTATTCCACGTTTCCCAGTTGAAGAAGTGCCACACAAAGATGGCTGATATACCGCTGAGAGATACAATGCCGCTGGAAGCGATTCAATTGGACAATGATTTGACCTATGAGGAGAAACCAGTCAAGATTCTTGAGTATGCCAGCCGAGTCACCCGCAGCAAGGTTATCATGTTTTGCAAAGTTCAGTGGAGCCACCACACCGAGGATGAAGCCACCTGGGAGCAAGAGGAAGAACTACTGAAGGACCACCCTCGCCTATTTTCTAGCCAACTCGAATCTCGAGGGCGAGATTCATCTTAAGGGGGGTAGGTTTGTAACATCCAAAATTTTCAATTTGGAATGTTATACATTAGATCATCTCTGCATATCATATTTTATTTGCTTTTGGTTGATCCTAGAAATTCTACGCAACTCAAGGACCCTCGGAGAGAGTTGGGGATTTCATTATTTTCATATTTGAGTTTTCTCAAATTTTGAAAATAGGATCAGTTGATTTTATTTATTTTATCTTCAATTATTTCTATTATAAAAATATGAGAGAGGGAATAAAATGACTTTCCCAAAATAAAGAAATATTGAGGATTTAATAATAAAATCAAATAAGATTTTATTTCGGATTTATTTTCTATTTTATTTGAAGTTAAGAAAAATGTGCATTTTTCAAAATTGCATTTAGGCCCCAAATAAATGTTCATCCTGTTCGGCTTGATTTTAGAAGTCGGGGAAAATTTATTTCGAGATTTTTGGAGTCCATTTAGTATTTCTTTTATTTGTTTTTCTGCGCGTAATTATTTAAAAAAACGCGCAACCGACTTAGAGCCGGTTTCGGCCCGGACTCTTCGGGCCGGCCTTTATATAGCGTCACCCCGAGCCCGTTAAGCCCCAGCCGCCCGCGCCGCCTAACCCTAACCCTAGCCCGCCGCCGCCGCTGCCGCAGTGGCCGCCGCCCCACCGCCGCCCCGCCATCGGACCCCGCCGCTGCCGCCGCCGAGGTTGACCCCGCCGCCGCCGCCAGTTTTCCTCGGAAAACCGTTCGGTTTTCCATTCGGTTTTTCGTTGGTTTTTTAGATCCGTTTTTTATTTAGATCGGTTTATTTCTGGTTTAGTTTATTTAGCGAGCGTTTGCTCGTTCGTTCGTTTTAACGGACGCGTTCATCGTTTAGTTCCAGAAAACGAACATTTGTTCGTTAATCTGTTCGTTGTTTTTCTTTTCTCGGATTTTCTACGATTATTTCTGATCGCGATTTCAGATCCGATTTTCGTTGTAGTATAGCTTTTCGCTCGTTCATCGGAATCAGGCGATTCAAGCGCCTGGAGTTTCGTCTGGAAACCCTCTTTCCATTTAACCAACTCAAACAAGTTTTTGCTTCTGTAAAATTTGACCTATATCCAGATTAGTAATCGAAGCTTGTTTCTTTCGCCGTTTGACTTTCGTTGTTTCGTTCGATTTGATTCTTTTTGCAAACCAGAGTTCTGAAGTTGAACTTTCTGGTTAGATCTCTTATTTGAGTTTTACTTGTGCATTAGTTGAGTACTTATTGTATGCTTTTGTTTGCGATAGAGTACCTGGAGTGCGCCGCTTGCTACTTTGAATCTCTAGGTTTCGCGGATCATCAACAAGGCAAGTAACACTTTGATCATACCCCTTTACAACCCAGTTTTTATTGCATTAGATCAATCCTCAAACATTGCATGAATAGGATCTAATTAAATTGTGGGTTTTGGGAAGTAGATGAGGTAGTACCTATTACCTGTTTTATTATCAAACCTTTGGGAGTTACTTCTACGCGTTGCTTATATTGCCATGCTATGCTAGTAGATGTGGATTGGGTGAGTGTATCCATGACAGATGTGAGATTGTTAAATTAATGGTTTATCTAAGGTGGCAACTTAAACACACATCTGGGTGGATTGAGGCACCTGGGTATTCCAGCGATTGCCTGTTTTTCTTTATGGACCGCCACCCAGGCTCAAAGGGATCATGAGATTATTCATACTAGAAACTTCCGTGTGCAGCCACAAGCTACTATGGGCTCTAGCATAGTTGACTAAGTTGTGCGAACTCTTACAGTGGTAGACTAGCAGATGTAGGGGATGTAGGTTGGTACGGTCTACCCGTTCATAAGGTGCTAGCGCTTCTGAAAGACTATGTCTCGGTCATCCGTTTATCAAACATCATGTAGTGCGAGAATCCCAACGGAGGAGATCGAGTCTTGTGGAGAAAAGTGCGCAAACCTCTGCAGAGTGTATAAACTAATCATGGTTAGCCGTGTCCTCGGTTATGGACAACTTGAGTATCTAGTACTTGGATTATCATGTGAATCTCATCATGTTACTTTAATTAATATTGTTGGGTTTTAACGATGATGCTTAATTGGGATTGAGAGGGTGTCTACACTCTCAATGTTTAACAACTACCATGATAGTTAAATAAAATTTATTCCTTTGCAGTAGGGAAAAATTGGCTTTATGCAAAACTGTAACCATAGAGTTTTCCACCAGCCAAATATGCATGTAGTATAGCCTTAATCTTTCATTACTCTCTATGTGTTACATTGCCAGCATATTCCATGTGCTGGCCCGTTTTCGGGCTGCAACGTTCATGTTGCAGACTTTTCAAACGACGAGTAAGGTGCCTTTAGGTCATGGTTCTATACTCAATGATGCCGTTGGAGTTGATGGACTCACTTATCTTCCAAGCCTTCCGCTGTTATCGTTATTAGATGGCCTTAAACCATTTTTACTGTAATAAGTTCTCTTTTGAGACATTCGATGTAATAAGTGTGTGATTGCCACTCTGTTATAAATTCTTCAAGTACTATGCGTGTCAGCATTACTGATCCAGGGATGACACTGAAGCACAAAGATTGGACCGTTTGAGGTCTGGTCGCTACAACATGACCGTGCACCTGTCCGCACACATCTGCGTAACCGCGAGGGCCGGCTCTGATACCAACTTGTAACGACCCGGACACACCCGTCGATGGTCGTTACTCCTGGCGTGATCTAGACTGGCCCCACAGATCAATACTAATCTTTTCTGTGTACTTTGTCCTCACTCGTGCGCACCCGGGAGCAACTTCCTGGTTAGTCACCCATCCTGAAATTACTCCAAGCTGAACACACTTAACTTTGGAGTTCTTTCCGAATGGGCTCCCAGAAAAGAAGGAATTCCTTATTGATATGAGTAGTCTATCATCCCTAATAAGCCAGGCTAACACTCTCCATCCATAACATAACCCTCAGGTATAACGGGAAGTTCATATCAAGGAGAGCCAGTCTTATCAGGTGTTTCAAAGTTTTTAGGTTTAATAATTTCATCAGTTTCAAAAATATGATCACTTTCAGCATTCTCAATATCATTAACTCTAGCAATTTGTTCATCAAGAAATACACCCAGTGGCACAACATTATCAAGCAAAGTAGTAGTATCATCATAAGCATCATGCATAGCAGAAGTAGCATCATCAATAACATGCAACATATCAGAATCAATAGCAGGTGTAGGTGTCGCAAGCTTACTCAAAACAGAAGGTGAATAAAGTGCAGAGCTAGATGGCAGTTCCTTACCTCTCCTTGTTCTAGAGGGAAAAATCTTGGTTTGGATATCTTTCAAATTTTTCATAGTGACCAACAGATATAAATCCCAAGTGACTCAGAGAATAGAGTTATGCTCCCCGACAACAGCGCCAGAAAAAGGTCTTGATAACCCACAAGTATAGGGGGTCGCAATAGTTTTCGAGGGTAGAGTCACTACTGCAGGATGCTGCTAACGTGACACTACAATCAGAGACCCTTCGAGAAAACTGTGTGTGATGCAATAATCGCAAACAGTGGTGTAAAAAACCGTCAAAAAAGGTGCAAAACGTTAGCGATGGAGGATGCATCAAACACGGTTCAGATTTTAGTTGCGTGTGTGATGTAGGGCATACAATTCAGTTCAATTAACCGTTTTTGATGAGGAGGAACAAAAGAAACAGGTAGCCGGATGAAGGTGTGTGCGATGTACAACATACGGTTCACTCATGAACTATTTGTGATTAGGCAACACAAAAGAAACGGTCAGCCAGATCAAGGTGTGTGCGATGTACAACATACAGTTCACTCAGATGAACTCTTTGTGATTAGGCAACACAAAAGAAACGGTCAGCGAGATCAAGGTGTGTGTGATATACGACACGCGGTTCACTCGGATGAACTGTTTGCGCTGAGACAAGAGAACAGAAACGATTCAATATAACAAATACCATAAATATTGCAAGGTTCAAATTCAAAGATTACAACGCCCAAATTCAAACATTGGAAACCGCATCATTTCTGAAAAGGGATCAGCCGCTGAAAAGTCATGTATGGTTTTGACACAATGACTTCCAATTGCTTTGCCATATGCTCTTCCAATACGAAGTTTGGCATTTTTGGAGGCTCTTCCATTCCGCAATACCTGCCGGCTCTGATGATCATATCATTCATCTTTCCTAATTAAATGCGTGTTCAACCTCAGTACCCTCAGCACCTTTGCTCTGGCAAGAAAGAACCTGGCGAGTGTAATCTCCAGTAAGGTCCCTCGATAGGAGTTCAAAGTAATATTTGAGAGATGCAGATCTAGGCATTCGATGTGATTGTCATTATAAACATTATCCACCTCTAGGCCTATTATTATGTGCAAAAGAAGAGAACGTGTTAGTTCCTACATGCAGTTTTGAACACTGCTACACACGCCCATTTGGTTTGCAGGATTTGTAAAATGCACCAACGTGTCATCTTCGATCTGGCATGTTTAACATGGGCATTTGATTACAATCTATAAACATGTAGCCTTCTTCACAAGAGGTTTGACTGGATGAAAAATTCCCTAAGAAAACTAGTACAGATGAATCCAAAGGAGAAATGATTATGGACGATTGTAACCATATGAATGAAGCAATCAATATGGGGTGGGGCTGTATGTCCTAAAATCCTCCAAAATTCCTTCAGAAATCGTAGTACATTGTCATTGTAAACTTGGGAAAATATGCAAAAAATTGAACTCCCTTATGGTTAACATTTAACAGGAAAGGAACATCACCTCGATATACAACTTCTTCAGGCACGAAAAGCATCTCAGGCAACTGACAACTTGGTCCAGGTTGTTGGGGAATGTAGTAATTTCAAAATATTTTCCTACTCACACGCAAGATCATGGTGATGCATAGCAACAAGGGGAAGAGTGTTGTCCACGTACCCTTGTAGACCGTAAGCAGAAGCATTATGACAACGCGGTTGATGTAGTCGTACGCCTTCATGATCGACCGCTCCTAGCACCGAAGGTACGGCACCTCCGCGATCTGCATATGTTCGGCTCGGTGGAGTCCCATGAACTCACGATCCAGTAGAGTGTCGAGGGAGAGCTTCGTCAGTGCGACGGCATGATGACAGTGATGATGATGCTACCAGAACAGGGCTTCGCCTAAGCACCGCTATGATATGACCGAGGTGGATTATGGTAGAGGGGGGAACCTGATGTCTACTACGCAACCGTCTTCTCGTAGATGTTGTTGGGCCTCCAAGTGCAGAGGTTTGTAGGACAGTAGCAAATTTCCCTCAAGTGGATGACCTAAGGTTTATCAATTCGTAGGAGGCATAGGATGAAGATGGTCTCTCTCAAGCAACCCTGCAACCAAATAACAAAGAGTCTCTTGTGTCCCCAACACACCCAATACAATGGTAAATTGTATAGGTGCACTAGTTCGGCGAAGAGATGGTGATACAAGTGGTATATGGATAGTAGATAAAGGTATTTGTAATCTGAAATTATAAAAACAGCAAGGTAACTAATGATAAAAGTGAGCGTAAACGGTATTGCAATGTGTGGAAATAAGGCCTAGGGTTCATACTTTCGCTAGTGTAAGTTCCTCAACAATACTAACACAATTGGATCACATAACTATCCCTCAACATGAAACAAAGAGTCACTCCAAAGTCACTAATAGCGGAGAACGAACGAAGAGATTATGGTAGGGTACGAAACCGCCTCAAAGTTATTCTTTCCAATCAATCCGTTGGGCTATTCCTATAAGTGTCACAAACAGCCCTAGAGTTCGTACTAGAATAACACCTTAAGACACAAATCAATCAAAACCCTAATGTCACCTAGAATAACCACGATTGTCACGATCGGGTCGCCCGAGCCAGACCTCAGACTGGGTGAAGCCAGAAGCTAGCGCTCTTATAGTTTTCAATGATGGTCGGCACACAACGGAACTCATGAGTACAAAAAATCTATTGCACAAGTCTCATAATAACAATGAGCACTGAAGAAAGGTATTAGTGGGGGTACTATTTTCTTCGAAGATGCTTCTTACACTTTGCAGTAATATAGCATAAGTTCCCTGAGCGCGCTTTGTCTGTTACAGCCTTATGGCCTGATTGCCTAGTTATTGGAAACACCATCGATATTCTCGATAGATGGAGTACATAACACTTTTCGGTCCTTGACCGAAGAGGGAGAAGCCGACGGTCGGTTAAGACGCGTTTAAAGTTCGGTTGAACATATATATGATATAAGTACTTCGGTACATGGAATCATTCTTTTACTCAAGTCACTTGGGGGCTCTTAAGTTTATTTGAGCCGCTTTATAATAAGTGTTCTTCTTCTTAGTCGTTGCAAAGTTTTATTATTATTATTTATCACTCCTTTTTTTGACGCGAGTGTGCGGTCACTAGCCGGGGAGCCTAATTTCTCTCTCAAAGCTGCTAGAGTTTAGTTTGCTAAACTGGCCTAATGAGAAGTACTCCGCCCTCGGGATAGGAGGTTGAAGCCATAGGCTGACCCGCTCGAAGTCTTGAGATAGGATGTATCATGTTAAAGCACGACAGAAGCACTTCTTTTTTCTAAGACCAATTTTCGGATTGGCACCGAACACTTGATCTTGTTCGGACGTCATGTTTTTTACTGACGTTTCTTGGTTTTCCAAGCTTTTTGGCACTTTTAAACTATTTGTGCTTTTCCAGCATTAGTCTCGCAGTGCAACGCCGGACACCTTTAGGGATTCGGCAAAAACATTCTTAGATATTGCTATATATGCATCGGTTTCGAATTGTGTCTTCGGTCAATAGTTGGGTTGCCCGGCTCCTGCACTTGCTTCCTACGTTCTGTTTTGTTCGGCTAGGCGTGCAAAGGGAGAACCACTGCGATTGTGCTTCCAGGTCACATGGTTAAGCACCTCAGCGGAGAAAGCCGAAAACTGACTGTCACAATAAGCGTAAACTGGCCAGCGATCCGATGACTATGTTAAAAGATGGACCGTTCATAACATTGGCCGAAGTGTTTACGGCTTGACCCCGACTGTCGCCGAACACTACCATGGGCTATTAACTGGCCTCCCAAACTAAATCCTCGATATTTTTCTCTTACATTAGAGCTGAGGTTTAAAGATCATGCTTAGCATGACAACCCAAAGAAAGGAACCGATAGCGGGACTATTTTCTTTGGAAGACATTTCTTCTGTTAAACAGTAATATAACATATCTCTCTGCGTACCTTTGTTTATAAAACCGTATGGCCAGATTGCCTTGTTTGTTGTAAATCTTTGTCCTCATAAAGGCTTTATAAAGTAGGACAAACACTCCTCGGCTACTGGCCGAGGAGGTGGAAGCCGATGGTCGGTCAACAAAGTTTTGTACAATGCGGATCCGAGCATTAATGACGTAAAGTACTTGGATACATAGAGTCATTACACATAATTTGTGATTTTACTATGGATATTGATCCTTAATTCGGCCACCCGTGCCCGCATTAAGGCTCGGGGGCTACTGGGCTTCGGGCTTATTATTTACAAATATTAAAGGGGCACATCGATCCCCTGATCTAGTGTTGCCACCCGACCAGTGTCTCAGGGGCTACTACATTGCTTGTCCAATGTAGAAAATTTTATGTGCAATATAGTTTCCGAGGAGATTTTGATCCTTAGGTTGGTCGGCCGCACCCAACCTGAGTTTCGAGGACTGAGCATGCCGCTTTTAGTGTCACGAAGTATTCTGCCGAGCTAGGACTTGATCCTCAGGCCGATTTTGCAAATCAACCTGAGTCTCGGCGGCTACTGGGATCAGCGGTCTTACGTCATCCTTCATGTGCATCTTGGGTTTTAGACCGATACACACCTTGAGGGCTACTGGCTATATATCTCGGCAGAGAATAAATTGCACCAATAAAAAATATTGACCAAAAATCGGCCCATAGTCGGGGTGGTGCACCACCTCGGAAGCAGTCCGGCATAAAGCTCGGGCGCTAGTGGCTGGCTCCATAGAGGGCATTTCCGACATTAAGCTCGGCTAAACTCCTTCAACTTTTTTGAACCAAGGTGATATGACACCTCGGATATAGTCCGGCGTTGGAGCTTGGACACAGTCCGGCGTTGGATCTCGGATACATTCCGGCGTTGGAGCTCAGAAAGCAGTCCGGCGTTGGTGCTCGGCTGCAAGAGATACCTCTAATGCAGTCCAGTGTTGGAGCTCGGACGCAAGAGGACACTGACTCTCGGGAACAACTTCAAACCCGAGGTGTGGCATAAAAATAACAAGGCATTGATAAAGGCCGGAATGCAGTTTTGACATCCGTTTGCCAGATTTCATAAAATGCGGCAACTGCTAACATGATTCGGACAGACTTTTAAGCATCGATATGAGTGAGAAAATCTCATCGTAGTCAACACCTTGAACTTGTCAAAAACATTTAGCAACAATTCGATCTTTGTAGATAGTAACACTACTATCAGCATCCGTCTTCCTCTTGAAGATCCATTTATTCTCAATGACTCATCGATCATCGGGCAAGTCAATCAAAGTCCATACTTTGTTCTCATACATGGATCCCATCTCAGATTTCATGGCCTCAAGCCATTTTTTGGAATCTGGGCTCATCATCGCCTCCTCATAGTTCGTAGGTTCATCATGGTCTAGTAACATGATTTCCAAAAAGGATTACCGTACCACTCTGGTGCGGACCATACTCTAGTTGTCCTACGAGGTTCGATAGTAACTTGATCTGAAGTTTCATGATCATCATCATTAGCTTCCTCACTAATTGGCGTAGAATATCACTAGAACTGATTTCTGTGATGAACTAATTTCCAATTCGGGAGAAGGTACAATTACCTCATCAAGTTCTAGATTCCTCCCACTCACTTCTTTCGAGAGAAGCTTCTTCTCTAGAAAGGATCCATTCTTAGCAATGAATATCTTGCCTTCGGATCTGTGATAGAAGGTGTACCCAACAGTTTCTTTTGGGTATCGTATGAAGACGCACTTTTCCAATTTGGGTTTGAGCTTATTAGGCTGAAACTTTTTCACATAAGCATCACAACCCCAAACTTTAAGAAACGACGGCTTAGGTTTTTAGCCAAACCATAGTTCATAGGGTGTCGTCTCAACGGATTAGTCGGTGCCCTATTTAACGTGAATGTAGTTGTCTCTAATGCATAACCCCAAAACGATAGTGGTAAATCAGTAAGAGACATCATAGATTGCACTATATCCAATAAAGTACGCTTATGACGTTCGGACACACCATTATGCTGTGGTGTTCCAGGTGGCATGAATTTGTGAAACTATTCCACATTGTTTTAGTTGAAGACCAAACTCATAACTCAAATATTCGTCTCCACGATTAGATCGTAGAAACTTTATTTTCTGTTTACGATGATTTTCCACTTCACATTGAAATTCTTAGAACTTTTCAAATGTTTCAGACTTATGTTTCATCAAGTAGATATACCCATATCTGCTCAAATCATCTGTGAAGGTCAGAAAATAATGATCCCCTCCACGAGCCTCAACACTCAACGGACCACATACATCAGTATGTATTATTTCCAATAAGTCAGTTGTTCGCTCCATTGTTCCGGAGAACGGAGTCTTAGTCATCTTGCCCATGAGGCATGGTTTGTAAGCATCAAGTGATTCCAAAAGCCCATCAGCATGAAGTTTCTTCATGCGCTTTACACCAATATGACCTAAACGGCAGTGCCACAAATAAGTTGCACTATCATTATTAACTTCACATCTTTTTGCTTCAATATTATGAATATGTGTATCACTACGATCGAGATTCAATAAACCATTTATATTGAGTGTATGACCATAGAAGGTTTTATTCATGTAAATAGAATAACAATTATTCTTTGACTCAAATGAATATCCATATTGCAATAAACATGATCCAATCATATTCATGCTCAACGCAAACACCAAATAACATTTATTTTAGGTTCAACACTAATCCTGAAGGTAAAGGGAGTGTGCGATGGTGATCTTATCAACCTTGGAATCACTTCCAACACACATCATCATCTTGTCCTTAACTAGTCTCTGTTTATTTTGCAACTCCCATTTCGAGTTACTACTCTTAGCAACTGAACCAGTATCAAATACCAAGGGGTTTCTATAAACACTAGTAAAGTACATATCAATAACATGTATATCAAATACACTTTTGTTCACTTTGCCATCCTTCTTATCCGCCAAGTATCTAGGGCAGTTCCACTTCTAGTGACCATTTCCTGTGCAGTAGAAGCACTCAATTCCAGGCTTGGGTCTAGCTTTGGGTGTAACGCCCCGGACACACCCGCCGGTGGTCATTACTCCTGGCGGGATCTAGACTGGCCCCACAAATCAATACTAGTCTTTTCTGCGCACTTTGTCCTCACTCGTGCGCACCCGGGAGCAACTTCCTGACCGGTCACCCATCCTGACACTACTCCAAGCTGAGCACGCTTAACTTCGGAGTTCTGTCCAAATGGGCTCCCGGGAAAGAAGGAATTCCTTATTGATATGAGTAGTCTATCATCCCTAATAAGCCAGGCTATCACATACACCCCCACTCAGAGGAACCGACGTCCTCCTCGGGCCATAGGAACGTTCCCTCTTGGCACAAACGTCTGTGCTTCCATTCCGGTACATGTGCCATGCCGAGTGCCACGAGGGGTCACAAACGTCATGAACAACATGACCACGCACCTGTCCGCAACCATCCATGTAACCGCGAGGGTCGGCTCGAATACCAACTTGTAACGCCCCGGACACCCCCGCCAGTGCTCGTTACTCTTGGCGGGATCTGGACTGGCCCACAGATCAATACTAGTCTTTTCTGCGCACTTTGTCCTCACTCGTGCGCACCCGGGAGAAACTTCCCGGTCGGTCACCCATCCTGACACTACTCCAAGCTGAGCACACTTAACTTCGGAGTTCTGTCCGAATGGGCTCCCGGAAAAGAAGGAATTCCTTATTGATATGAGTAGTCTATCATCCCTAATAAGCCAGGCTATCACATTGGGCTTCTTCATGGGAGCAGCAACTTGCTTGCTATTCTTCTTTGAAGTTCCTCTTTCTTTCCCTTTGCCCTTTTCTTGAAACTAGTGGTCTTGTTAACCATCAACACTTGATGCTATTTCTTGATTTCTACCTTCACCGATTTCTGCGTCGCGAAGAGCTTGGGAATTACTTTCGTCATCCCTTGTATATTATATTTCATCACTAAGTTCTAGTAACTTGGTGATAGTGACTAGAGAACTTTGTCAATTACTATCTTATCTTGAAGATTAATTCCCACTTGATTCAAGTAATTGTAGTACCCAAACAATCTAAGCACATGCTCACTGGTTGAGCTATTCTCCTCCATCTTGTAGGCAAAGTATTGTCAGAGGTCTCCTACCTCTCGACATGGGCATGAGTATGAAATACCAATTTCAACTCTTAGAACATCTTATATGCTCTATGGCGTTCAAAAACATTTTTGAAGTCCCGGTTCTAAGCTGTAAAGCATGGTGCGCTAAACTATTAAGTATTCATCATGCCGAGCTTTGTCAAACGTTCATAACGTCTGCATTTGCTCCTGCAATTGTTATATCACCTAGCGGTGCATCAAGGACATAATTCTGCTATGCAGCAACGAGGATAATCCTCAGATCACGGATCCAATCCGCATCATTGCTACTATCCTCTTTCAACATAGTTTTCTCTAGGAACATATCATAAATAAAACGGGGAAGCTATACGCGAGCAATTGATCTACAACATAGATATGCAAATACTATCAGGTACTAAGTTCATGATAAATTAAAGTTCAATTAATCAAATTACTTAAGAACTCCCACTTAGATAGACATCTCTCTAATCATCTAAGTGATCACGTGATCCACATCAACTAAACCATGTCCGATCATCTAAGTGATCACGTGATCCACATCAACTAAACCATGTCCGATCATCACGTGAGATGGAGTAGTTTTCAATGGTGAACATCACTATGTTGATCATATCTACTATATGATTCACGCTCAACCTTTCAGTCCCAGTGTTCTGAGGTCATATTTGCATATGCTAGGCTCGTCAAGTTTAACCCGAGAGTATTCCGCGTGTGCAAAACTGACTTGCACCCGTTGTATGTGAACGTAGAGCTTATCACACCTGATCATCACATGGTGTCTCAGCACGACGAACTGTAGCAACTGTGCATACTTAGGGAGAACACTTATACCTTGAAATTTAGTGAGAGATCATCTTATAATGCTACCGTCGAACTAATATGATATGGCCATCACCATCTTGTGCCTTTGATCTCCATTGATAACCCACAAGTATAGGGGAGCGCAACAGTTTTCGAGGGTAGAGTATTCAACCCAAATTTATTGATTCGACACAAAGGGAGCCAAAGAATATTCTCAAGTATTAGCAGCTAAGTTGTCAATTCAACCACACCTAGAAACTTAATATCTGCAACAAAGTATTTAGTAGCAAAGTAATATGATAGTAGTGGTAACGGTGGTAAAAGGTAATGGTAGCAAAAGTAATATTTTTGGTGTTTTGTAGTGATTGTAACAATAGCAACGAAAAAGTAAATAAGTGAAGAACAATATATGGAAAGCTCATAGGCAATGGATCGGTGATAGAGAATTATGCCGGATGCGGTTCATCATGTAACAGTCATAACATAGGGTGACATAGAACTAGCTCCAAGTCATCAATGTAATGTAGGCATGTATTCCGAATATAGTCATACGTGCTTATGGAAAACAACTTGCATGACATCTTTTGTCCTACCCTCCCATGGTAGCGGGGTCCTATTGGAAACTAAGGGATATTAAGGCCTCCTTTTAATATAGTACCGGACCAAAGCATTAACACGTAGTGAATACATGAACTCCTCAAACTACGGTCATCACTGGGAGTGGTCCCGATTATTGTCACTTCGGGGTTGCCGGATCATAACACATAGTAGGTGACTATAGACTTGCAAGATAGGATCAAGAACTCTCATATATTGATGAAAACATAATAGGTTCAGATCTGAAATCATGGCACTCGGGCCCTAGTGACAAGCATTAAGCTTAGCAAAGTCATAGAAACATCAATCTCAGAACATAGTGGATACTAGGGATCAAACCCTAACAAAACTAACTCGAATACATGATAAATCTTATCCAACCCATCCCCGTCCAGCAAGCCTACGATGGAATTACTCACGTACGGCGGTGAGCATCATGAAATTGGTGATGGAGGATGGTTGATGATGACGATGGCGACGGATTCCCCTCTCCGGAGCCCCGAACGGACTCCAGATCAACCCTCTCGAGAGAGTTTAGGGCTTGGTAGCGGCTCCGTATTGTAAAACGTGATGAATCCTTCTCTCTGATCTTTTTCTCCCCAAAAGTGAATATATGGAGTCAAGGTTGAGGTCGGTGGAGCGTCAGGGGGCCCACGAGGCAGGGAGCGCGCCCAGGGGGGGTAGGGTGCGCCCCCACCCTCGTGGACAGGTGGAGGCCCCCCTGACGTGGATCTTCCTTCCAGTATTTTTTATATATTCCAAAATAATTCTCTGTTGATTTTCAGATCATTCCAAGAACTTTTATTTCTACACAAAAATAACACCATGGCAATTCTGCTGAAAACAGCGTCAGTCCGGGTTAGTTCCATTCAAATCATGTAAGTTAGAGTCCAAAACAAGGGCAAAAGTGTTTGGAAAAGTAGATACGACAAAGACGTATCAACTCACCCAAGCTTAAACCTTTGCTTGTCCTCAAGCAATTCAGTTGATAAACTGGAAGTGATAAAGAAAAACTTTTACAAACTCTGTTTGCTCTTGTTTTTGTAAATATGTAAAGACAGCATTCAAGTTTTTAGCAAAGATTATGAACTAACCATATTCACAATAACATTTAGGCCTCATGTTTACTCATATCAATGGCATAATCAAGTAGCGAGCACTAATAGTAAATATCGGATGACAACACTTTCTCAAAACAATCATGATATGATATAACAAGATGGTATCTCGCTAGCCCTTTCTGAGACCGCCGAACATAAATGCAAAACACCTTTAAAGATCAAGGACTGACTAGACAATGTAATTCATGGTAAAAGAGATCCAGTCAAGTCATACTCAATGTATACTAACAGTAATGGATGCAAATGACAGCGGTGCTCTCCAACTGATGCTTTTTAATAAGAGGGTGATGACTCAACACAAAAGTAAATGGATAGGCCCTTCGCAGAGGGAAGTAGGGATTTGTAGAGGTGCCAGAGCTCGGTTTTGAAATAGATATGAATAATATTTTGAGTGGTATACTTTGATTGTCAACATAACAACCGAGAGATATCGATATCTTCCACGCTACACACATCATAGGCGGTTCCCAAACAGAATGGTAAATTTTATACTCCCCCTCCACCAACAAGCATCAATCCATGGCTTGCTCGGAACAATGAGTGCCTCCAACTAACAAGAGTCCCGGGGGAGTTTTGTTTGCGGTTATTTTGATTTGATTTTCATAAAGAATGGGACTGGGCATCCCGGTGACCAGCCATTTTCTCATGAGTGAGGAGCGGAGTCCACTCCTCTTGAGAATAACCTGCCTAACATGGAAAATACGGACAGCCCTAGTTGATACATGAGCTATTCGAGCATAGAAAACAAAATTTTTATTTGAAGGTTTAGAGTTTGTCACATATAAATTTACTTGGAACGGCAGGTAGATACTGTATATAGGTAGTTATGGTGGACTCATATGGAATAACTTTGGGGTTTATGGAATTGGATGCACAAGCAGTATTCCCACTTAGTACAAGTGAAGGCTAGCAAAAGACTAGGAAGCGACCAGCTAGAGAGCGACAACAGTCATGAACATGCATTAAAATTAATCAACACCGAATGCAAGCATGAGTAGGATATAATGCACCATGAACATAAATATCGTAGAGGCTATGTTGATTTTGTTTCAACTACATGCATGAACATGTGCCAAGTCAAGCCACTCGAATCGTTCAAAAGAGGATACCACCCTATCATACCACATCACAAACATTTTAATAGCATGTTGGCACGCAAGTTAAACCATTATAAGCTCCTAGCTAATTAAGCATGGCATAAGCAACTACAATCTCTAATTGTCATTGCAAACATGTTTATTCATAATAGACTGAATCAGGAACGATGAACTAATCATATTTACAAAAACAAGAGAGGTCGAGTTCATACCAGCTTTTCTCATCTCAATAAGTTCATCATATAATCATCATTATTGCCTTTCACTTGCACGACCGAATAGTGTGGAAAATAATAATAGTGCACGTGCATTGGACTAAGCTGGAATCTGCAAGCATTCAATTCAAGAGAGAAGACAAGGTAATATGGGATCTTTGTTAGATCAACAATAATGCATATGAGAGCCACTCAACATTTTCATTTTGGTCTTCTCCTATCGACCCCCAAAGAAAAAAGAAAAGAAATAAAACTATTTACACGGGAAAGCTCCCAACAAGCAAAAGAAGAACGAGAAATCTTTTTGGGTTTTCTTTTTAATTACTACTACAAGCATGGAAAGTAAACTAATTAAAAGCTACAACTATTTTTTTTGTTTTTCTTAAGGTTTACTAAACACACAAGAAGAAAGCACAAAAAGGAAAATAAACTAGCATGGATGATACAATGAAAAAGTATGAGCACCGACAACTAGCAATGAGTGTGTGAACATGAATGTAATGTCGGTGAGAGATACGTACTCCCCCAAGCTTAGGCTTTTGGCCTAAGTTGGTCTATGGCCACGGCTGGCCTGGCGGATATCCGAAGTAATAGTTGGGGTCGTACTGTGAAGAAGTGATGCGGTGCATCCCACGATCATACCCATGTACACTTCGACTACTCCCCAAGCCCCAAAAGGACATACGATAAGACCTCGACCATACGCCATGGGACACAAGGTGAACTCACTCCTCTTCGAACCATATCTTCCCACATACGAGACATGGTTACTACCTCATGCATGGACCTTGTGTATACTCAGGCTCATACGGGATGACCATGGAGATTCAAAGGACCAAGGCCAGGCATGGAAGAGAAGACGGAAGAAACGAGAAGAAGATGGAGCAGCTGCTGGCGTCAGCCCGGACGTCTGGACCTCCCTCCATATCATCCGGACTCAGCCGGATCATCCGGGTAATCCCACAGCCACGACACCTGAAGCTTGCAGAATCCTCCCAGCGAAGCCGGATTATCCGGACGAGGACCCGGATCATCCAGACGATGCCCGGATCATCTAGACGATGCCTGGATCATCCGGACCCCCATCCGAATCATCCGGCCTTTGCCTGCGCGCATGACTTGGGCCGAGGCCTGTGTACCCCTTCGCCCCTCACTTACCCCTTGGTGGCTTAGCACTATATATAGACCCCCTCCTCCATTTGAGGGTTAGCAAATGTATAGCTCATGTTTGTGAGAGAGCTTTGCTCATCCACTTGGTAGACTTCTCTATGGAGATTCGAGCCTCCACCAGAGAAGATCCCCCAAGCGGATTCAAGACCCCTTTTAGGGAAGAACTCAAGACCTCCTCACGGAGAAGACCGGCTACCATTGTATCACCCCTAGTTGTCCGTGGATCGTGGATCTTTCCTTATGTACTTGAGGATCTAGCCCATGTGTGACTTATTCGTGTCGGTTTAGTGATTCCTCTCATGTTTCTTATTGTGTGTTCTCTCCGTTCTTCCCCATGTTCTTTGTGATTTCCGCGGGATCTGCTCCTTTCATGAAAGATCGGGCGATTAGGGTCTCTACCCTACATCAAGAAGCCTCGGATTGCCACTGGTTGGCAATCACCTCCGGATCCCACTGGTAATCAGACTATCGTGGAGGATCAAATTATGGTTCTGGCTCTGGCTCTGTAGCTGATGTAGGGTTCCGGTAGGCGTGAATGGCCTCCAACGGAACAAGGTACTTGCCTGCAGATAAATCAAACAAGGAAGGAGCAGGCAAGGTAATAGTCTCAGGATGATTTTGACCAAATATTAATTTGTATTTAAGCTCCTTTTCCCTATTCTTAACAATAAAGTCATGTGCTACCATACTGTTATAATCTAGATACACAGGAGGCAGTAACTTCTCTTCCTTCTCATAATGCTTAATAGGTATGTTAAAGTGTGCAGCGAGGCGCGAGGCGAAGATTCCTCCTAGGACGGGGCCCTTAGTACGTTTAAGGTTTAACCGCTTTGCAACAATAGCGCCCATACTGAATGTGTCATCATGGAACAAGGCATGGCACAAAATAATAATATCAGGGGCACTCAGGTTTCCATAGTTTCCGCACCCAATTAAGCATCTACTAGCAAATATAGCAAAGTAACGTAGAACAGGAAAGTGTATGCTAGTAATCCGTGCGTCGGAAACCTTCCTCGTTTCCCCTACAACAATGGTATCAATAACCCCATCCACATCGTCACGATGTGGTTCCTCTACACTGCCCTCAAAAGGGATCAAACAAACCCGACAAAAGTCACGAAGTGACATCTCCTTATGCTCATCATATAAATAAAATTCCACCGAAGGTGGTGAGCTCCTAGCATGGAAATGAAAGTTTTGCACAAAGATATTGGTGAGTAAGAGATACTGTTCGCGTTGGTCGTGGAGGAAGGCGGTGAGGCCTGCATTCTCAGACAATTCATAGAAATCATCACAAATCTTGGCTGCTCTCAAGAAATTATCACAAGGCCATTTACATGGCCGAACTTCCGCGGTGCGAGGGAGATTATATTTGGGCCTCTTATCCTCCTCACTTTGCTTATCCTTCGAGCTTCGGCTCGATGAGCCCCTCAAAAATCTCTTCATCTTTTTCTGAAAATTTCTGAAATTTTTAGTAACTTCAAAATAAAAGTGAACCAAACTCAACAAAATTGATAGCAACTACTCCTACAAGTGCCTAGAGGATATATCATGCATTAAAACTACTTTTGACCACATAAATTTGACATGCAAGCTCAAGAACAGGGTCACCTAAGCAGCAAAAATTTGCAATGAATAAAGCACTAGAACAAAAACTAATTGGACCATTGGAGGAGTCACATACCAAAGAACAATCCCCCAAAGCAGTTTTTTGAATGGAGCTTTGAGCAAGGAGATTGAAAATGGCAGCAAAATGAGCTTGGACTTAGGTTTGAGCTGGCTAGTGATGTTTGTGGGAGGAAGAAGGAGTGTGTGGTAGCTGGAATAAGTGGAGGGGAGCCACCATGGGCCCACGAGGCAAGGGGCGCGCCCAGGGGGTAGGGCGCGCCCTGGACCCTCGTGGCCAGGTGCTTGCTCCCCGTGCTGTGTTCTCAGTGCCAGATATTCTCAAATATTCCAAAAAAAATCATATTTAAATTTCAGGGCATTTGGAGAACTTTTATTTTCGGGGTATTTTTCATTGCATGGATAATTCAGAAAATAGACAGAAATTACTATTTTTTGCTTTATTTAATATAAATAACAGAAAGTAAAAAGAGGGTACAGAGAGTTGTGTTTTCTAAATTCATCCATCTCATGCTCATCAAAAAGGAATCCACTAACAAGGTTGATCAGGTCTTGTTAACAAACTCATTCCGAATAACATGGAACTAGAGAATTTTTGAATAACACTAGGTTACCTCAACGGGGATATGCATGTCCCCAACAATAAGAATATCATATTTATTCTTGACAATATGTAGAGAAAATTCAAAACATCCAATAGTAATAGTTGGAATTTTTCCAATAGAATTGATACTGTGGACTTGAGGTTGTTACCTCAGAAAGTGTACTGTATGCTCATTACCATTAACATGAAAAGTGACATTGCCTTTGGTGCAATCAATAATAACCCCTGCAGTATTCAAAAAGGGTCTTCCAAGAATAATAGACATACTATCGTCCTCGGGAATATGAAGAATAACAAAGTCCGTTAAAATAATAACGTTTGCAACCACAACAGGCACATCCTCACAAATACCGACAGGTATAGCAGTTGATTTATCAGCCATTTGCAAATATATTTCAGTAGGTGTCAACTTATTCAAATCAAGTATACGATATAAAGAGAGAGGCATAACACTAACACCGGCTCCAAGATCACATAAAGCAGTTTTAACATAGTTTCTTTTAATGGAGCATGGTATAGTTGGTACTCCGGGATCTCCTAGTTTCTTAGGTATTCCACCCTTAAAAGTGTAATTACCAAGCATGGTGGAAATTTCAGCTTCTGGTATCTTTCTTTTATTAGTAACAATATCTTTCATATATTTAGCATAATGATTCATTTTAAGCATATCAGTCAAACGCAAACACAAAAAGATAGGTCTAATCATTTCAGCAAAGCGCTCAAAATCCTCATCATCCTTTTTCTTGGATGGTTTAGGAGGAAAAGGCATGGGTTTCTAAACCCATGGTTCTCTTTCTTTACCGTGCTTCCTAGCAGCAAAGTCTCTCTTATCATAACGTTGATTCTTTGATTGTGCGTTATCAAGATCAACAACAGGTTCAATTTCTACTTCATTGTCATTACTAGGTTGAGCATCAACATGAGCATCATTATTAACATTGTCATTACGTTCATGCTTATTACTAGATTGTGTTTCAGCATCAGAAATAGAAATATCATTAGGATTCTCAGGTGTGTCTATAACAAGTTCACTAGAAGCATGCAAAGCCCTATCATTTTTCTTTTTCTTCTTCTTAGAAGGACTAGGTGCATCTACATTATTTCTCTGAGAATCTTGCTCAATTCTCTTAGGATGGCCTTAGGATACAAAGGTTCCTGAGTCAATTTATCAACTCTAGTCATGACTCTAACAACATTATCATTTTTCTTACTATTTAATTCATTGAGCAAATCATTCTGAGCTTTAAGTACTTGTTCTACTTGAATGGTAACCATAGAAGCATGTTTACTAATAAGTTTAAGTTCACCTTTAACATTAGCCATATAATCACCCAAGTGTTCAAGCATATCAGCATTGTGTTTCAATTGTCTACCAACATATGCATTGAAGTTTTCTTGTTTAACCATAAAGTCATCAAACTCATCTAAGCATTTGATAGCAAACTTAGTAGGAGGGATTTTAGATTTATCATATCTATAGAGAGAATTTACCTTTACTACATGTGTCGGGTTATCAATACCATGTATTTCTTCAATAGGTGGCAAATTAAGACCGTGTATTTCTTCAATAGGAGGTAAATTCTTAACATCTTCAGCTTTAATACCTTTTTCTTTCATAGATTTCTTTGGCTCTTGCATATCTTCAGGACTGAGAAATAGAATACCCCTTTTCTTTGGAGTTGGCTCAGGAGTTGGTTCAGGAATTGGATCAGAGATTGGATCGGGAAGTGTCCAATTATTTTCATTAGCCAACATATTATTCAATAGAATTTCAGCTTCATCTGGTGTTCTTTCCCTGAAAACACAACTAGCACAACTATCCAGGTGGTCTCTAGAAGCATCGGTTAGTCCATTATAAAAGATATCAAGTATTTCATTTTTCTTAAGAGGATGATCAGGCAAAGCATTAAGTAATTGGAGAAGCCTCCCCCAAGCTTGTGGGAGACTCTCTTCTTCAATTTGCACAAAATTATATATTTCCCTTAAAGCAGCTTGTTTCTTATGAGCGGGGAAATATTTGGCAGAGAAGTAATAAATCATATCCTGGGGACTACGCACACAACCAGGATCAAGAGAATTAAACCATGTCTTAGCATCACCCTTTAATGAGAACGGAAATAATATAAGGATATAATAATAGCGAGTTTTCTCATCATTAGTGAACAGGGTGGCTATATCATTTAATTTAGTAAGATGTGCCACAACAGTTTTAGATTCATAGCCATAGAAAGGATCAGATTCAACCAAAGTAATTATATCAGGGTCGACAGAGAATTCATAATCCTTATCAGTAACAAAGACATGTGAAGTAGCATAAGCAGGATCATATTTCATTCTAGCATTCAAAGTTTTTTGTGTCAGCTTAGCTAAAAGCTTCTTAAGATCGCTCCTATCATTGCAAGTAAGAAAGTCTCTAGCAGTTTCTTCATCCATAACATAACCTTCAGGAACAACAGGTGAGGGAGTCCGGGATTAGGGGTCTTCGGACAGCCAGACTATATCCTTTGGCCGGACTGTTGGACTATGAAGATACAAGATTGAAGACTTCGTCTCGTGTCCGATGGGAGTCTACTTGGCGTGGAAGGCAAGCTAGGTAGTACGGATATGTATATCTCCTCCTTTGTAACCGACCTTGTGTAACCCTAACCCTCTCCGGTGTCTATATAAACCGGAGGGTTTTAGTCCGTAGGACAACATACAATCATATCATAGGCTAGCTTCTAGGGTTTAGCCTCTCCGATCTTGTGGTAGATCAACTCTTGTAATACTCATATCATCAAGAATAAATCAAGCAGGACGTACGGTTTTACCTCCATCAAGAGGGCCCGAACCTGGGTAAAACATCATGTTCCCTACCTCCTGTTACCATCTGCCTTAGACACACAGTTCGGGACCCCCTACCCGAGATCCGCCGGTTTTGACACCGACATTGGTGCTTTCATTGAGAGTTCCTCTGTGACGTCGCCAGAAGGAAGGATGTCTCGTCTCGTCTTTAAAGAAAGTACCACTGTTGGGGGAGCTTCGGCTGTCGGCCAAACTCTCCGGCTAGGCGGTTTCATCATGACCGCCTGTTTGGCTGCCACGCCGACGATGACTTCTCGGGTCATCGAAAACAGCCTCCACGTTAAATCGGCACTCGCCGAACAGATGGATCTGGTGGAGCTCGCCTCCCTAAACGAGCTCTTGGATCGCATCGCCGCCTTGGGAGTCGCTACGGACTATGATCGGATTGGGCTTAAACCCGATCAAAGGGAGATTAACTCTCTGCCGGTCACCGATCATATTGCAGTAGTGGAGGAACAATGCGGCGACCTCTCCTCCATATTGAGGACCAACTATGTCCGGATTCCTGAGCTCTCCGAGCCAGATACCCGTTCGCGGGAGGACAGCATCCAATCCCTGAACTTAGAGTCAGGTAGCGGGCCAGGATTATCGGGCAACACCCCGGAACTAGAATTTCCAAAATTGGAAATTCCTCGGCCCCTGGATCCCAGATCGGGTAAGGGTTTGGATTCAATTCCACCCACCCACCCAAACATAAGCGATCTTTCCCACATCAGGCAAGAGCCCCAGGAAACAGTACATCACTATTGGGCCAGATTCCTCCTTGCGATGAACAAGGTTAAGGACTGTCGCGAGGAAGACTCAATCTTATTTTTCTGCAATAATTGCACGGACAAGGGAATCCTTAACGCCATAAATCGCCATGAGATATCACGCTTCGCTGACTTGGCGTCCATAGTACGGAAGTACTGTGCAATGGAAAGTGCCTGGAAAACCAAAACAAACTTTTGGGATAATCCGGCCCTAAATACGAACCCAGTCCAAAATAAAAGGGTGCACTATCAAATACACCCGGGTCAACTACCAAAAAGCAAAAACCCTCTATAGGGCATGGAACCGTACTGGAGGGATGGCTCAATGGACCCTGCAAAATTCATAGTACAGCGGATACAATACCAACGCACAGCCTTAGAGCATGTTGGATACTCCGGCAGGTGGCCAAAAGTGGTGAGGATCTTCTTATCCCAAATGCCACAGAGCACCATCCCGTGGATAAAAATACAGTGTTAACAGTCTTTGAGACATTTGCGTCGAATAATAGGCGCAAGTGAACACTCCGCAGCATGGCCGAATTCTGCCACGTAGCAGCAATAAATCCATGGAGTGACACGGCTATTACCTTCAATGCCAATGATGAACCTAAATTCCGAACAGCTCGAGCACCAGCCGCACTGGTCCTCAGTCCAATTGTGGATGGCTTTCAACTCACCAAGGTACTCATGGACGGCGGCAACGGATTAAACTTCATCTATGAGAAAACCCTTCAAAAAATGGAAATAGACTGGAACCGCATCGAGCGAAGCAGCACAACCTTTACAGGAATAATCCCCAGTCGGGAAGCGCGCTCTACAGGCAAAATCACACTAGATGTGGTGTTCGGCACGCCGGAGAATTATAGGTCCGAAGAGATTACGTTCCAAGTGGCCTCGTTCAGTAGCGGTTACCACGCCCTGTTAGGGCGGGAGGCGTTCACGATCTTCCAAGCCATACCCCATTATGGGTACATGAAGCTCAAAATGCCCGGGCTCAACGGAATGATCACTCTTGCTAGTGATCCGGACACAGCACACCATGCCGAAAACAAGACAGCCGCACTGGCCCTCGAGGCATTATCCGAAGCCCTAGCGGCTGAGGAACTGACTGCGCTGCGCTCCACGGTGAACAGGGACGATGTGATACTCGATAAGAGATCCAAGTCCACCTCCTTTAAACCGGCGGATGAAATAGTCAAATTCCAAGTCCATCCAACGGACCCTACAAAAACAGCTTCCATCGGGTCACAATTAAACCCTGACGTAGATGCCGCACTACGAGAGTTCCTACGCGATAACTGGGACATTTTTGCCTGGCACCCTTCAGACATGCCAGGAATCCCACGCAGGCTGGCCGAGCACAGCCTCAATATTCTAAAGGGATTTAAGCCGGTCAAGCAGGCTCTTCGGCATTTCTCTGAACCTAAGAGACAAGCCATGGGAGAGGAACTAGCCAAGTTATTGGAGGCCGGATTCATTAGAGAAATAAAACACCCGGACTGGCTAGCAAACCTGGTGATGGTACCAAAGAAGGATAAATCCTGGCGCCTTTGTGTCGATTTCAAGGACATCAATAAAGCTTGCCCAAAGGATCCCTCCCCCCTCCCCCGCATCGATCAAATTATCGATGCCACCGCAGGACACGAGTCATTGTGTTTCCTCGACGCATACTCCGGTTACCACCAAATCAAGATGGCGGAGTCCAACCAAGATGCAACGACATTCATCACACCATACGGTCCCTTCTGTTTCAACACAATGCCTTTTGGGCTCAAAAACGCCGGCACAACATATCAGCGCATGATTCAGACATGTCTGGAGAAACAAATCGGCAAAACAGTAGAGGCATACGTAGATGATGTGGTCGTCAAAACCAAGCACGTCGACTCTTTGATAGACGACTTGAGGCTCACATTCGACAACCTCTGAACACACGACATCAAGCTCAATCCGGAAAAATGCGTTTTCGGCGTACCAACCGGAAAGCTCATGGGTTTCATTGTCTCCAGTAGAGGTATTGAAGCTAATCCGCCAAAATCCAAGCTTTGTCACAGTTGGCTACCCCAACAGACCTCAAACAAATTCAGAAGTTAATTGGATGCGTGGCGGCTCTAAGCCACTTTATCTCCCGCTTAGGAGAAAAGGCTTTACCCCTTTATCGCCTCCTTCGGTGCACCGAACACTTTGAGTGGACGGACGCTGCCACAGCCGGATTGGAAGAAATAAAGGCCATTTTGGCAACCAACCCAATCCTGGCCGCGCCAAACATCGGCGAACCAATGCTGTTGTACATTGCAGCAACTCATCAAGTTGTAAGCGTAGTGCTCGTCGTCGAACGAGAAGCTGCCAGACATAAATTCCCTCTTCAAAAGCCGGTATACTATGTATCCACTGTCCTCACTCCATGCAAATCAAGGTACCCACATTATCAAAATATAGCCTATGCGGTATTCATGGCATCCCGGAAGCTGCGACACTACTTTCAAGAGTGTTTGATTCATTGTTGAGGAAATCGTTAACTGGTAGCTGCTCGGTTGGCTGACGAGTAGGGGATTAATAGGCTAATTGGCAAGTTAATCGGCCATTTAATCAATTAATCGGACGATTTTTCGGTTTATCTGCTACTCGGTGACCCTACGAGTAGGGATTAATCGGCACGTTAACTGGTTAATCGGACGAATTCTTGAACAGAGGTTCGATTACAGTAGCCTCGGAAGTGCCACTTAATGATATTATAAACAACCGCGACGCTACGTGCTGGCTTGCTAAATGGGCCATTGAGCTCCTCCCGTTCGACATAACATACAAACCTCGACGGGCCATTAAGTCGCAAGTATTGGCCGACTTTGTCGCCGAATGGACGGAGGCCGAATTCCCTAAAGAGTACGGCGCATACTCCAATTGGATCATGCACTTCGGCGGTTCTAAAATGTTGGCTGGTCTAGGGGCTGGCGTCGTCCTGACGTCCCCAACCGGAGATACCATTCAGTACGTACTGCAAATATTGTATACAGACTCCAACAACGCAGCCGAATATGAAGCTCTGTTGCATGGTCTTCGGATGGCAGTCTCCATGGGCATTCAACGCCTGGAGGTGCATGGGGATTCAAACCTTGCAATATCCCAAATAAATGGAGACTTTGACGCTAAGGATCCGAAAATGGCGGCCTACCGAAATGCCGTCCTAAAAATGTCAGCTCGGTTCGAGGGACTCGAATTTCACCATGTGGCTCGGGAAAACAATCAAGCGGCGGATATCCTCGCCCACATCGACGCAAAATGCGACGCGGTCCCCCCAACATATTTCTGGAAAGGCTGTTCAAGCCATCCGTAGAAAGGGAAGGGGACACCTGTAACAATAGTCCAGACCTGGCCAAAATGCCCGATACCGAATACTCTGACACAATCGGAGGCTCCGCCACCGAAATAACACCTTCAGCCCACGTAATAATGACCATTATCGCCCTGTGGACAGAACCATTCCTGGCCTACCTAACTAGGCAGGAACTTCCGGAGGACCAAAATGAGGCACGCTACATAGTGCGGTGATCTAAGGCCTACAGGGTCCACGAGGGAGAATTGTATAAAAACAGCACTACCGGAGTCCTTCAAAGGTGCATCTCCGAAGAGGAAGGGCGGAACCTTTTGGCAGAAATCCACGCCGGACTCGGCGGTCACCATGCCGCAGCCCGCGCTCTTATAAGCAAGGCCTTTCGTACAGGATTCTATTGGCCAATGGCCCGGGCAGATGCACAGGACTTGGTCCAACGTTGCACCGGTTGCCAGCTCTTTGCAAATCAAAGCCACATGCCACCCACCACCCTCCAAACAATCGCCATTACGTGGCCCTTCACGGTCTGGGGGCTTGACATGGTTGGACCCCTTAAAGGGGGAACCCACAAGAAAAAATACTTACTGGTCATGGTGGATAAATTCACCAAATGGATAGAGGTCAAACCTGTTAAAACAGCCGAATCTAGACCAGTGATAGACTTCATATCTGGGGTCGTACACCGTTATGGCGTCCCCCACAGCATCATCACTGACAACGGCACAAACTTCACAGCTGATGAGGTAAAACTCTCGTGCAGCAAAATGGGCATTAAGCTCGATTATGCTTCAGTCTATCACCCACAAACCAACGGTCAAGTCGAGCAAGCAAACGGTCTTATAATGAGCGGCATTTAACCCAGATTAGTGCGTTCCTTAATGGAGTCTAACACGCACTGGGTAGAGGAGCTCGACTCCGTACTCTGGGGGCTGCGGACCACGCCGAATCGTAGTACCGGATATACACCCTTCTTTATGGTGTACGGCGCAGAGGCAGTCTTGCCCTGTGACATAATTCATGACTCACCTCGAGTGCGCATGTACAAAGAAAGAGAAGTTGAGCTCGATCGGCAGGACAGTCTCGACACCCTGGAGGAGGAGCGCGACGTAGCCAAAGCCCGTTCCGCATTTTATCAGCAACAGGCTCGCAGATACCAAAGCAGAGAAGTACGGGCCAAAACTTATAACGTTGGCGAACTGGTTCTACGCCTGCCGGATAAGAAAAAGAACAAGCTCGAGCCCAAATGGGAAGGTCCCTTCATTATGGACCAAGTTCTAACCGGTGGAGCGTACCGACTGCGGGATGCATCGACTAGTCGACTCGAGCCGAACCCATGGAACGTGACCAGGCTCCGAAGATTCTATGCCTAGCACCGGACTCTATGTTCGTCCCCTCCCTTTGTCCATTTTTGCATATACATTATCTGTCTTGTTTTTCTTTCTTCCTTTCTTTTATTCTTTCTCTAGGCCTTCAAGGGCCAACTTGTGCCTCGCTTGCACATTATAGATGCCCCAGCCGCGCTCATCATACCTGGGGGCTTCTTTCACAGAAGCTTAATTATTTATCTGGGCCTCAGGCCCTGCACATGCATCATGCTTCCACATGTACCTTTTTTCACCATTATATGCATCGATATGACTTAAGTTTTGGCCAAGCTGGGTTGCCTGGCTCTTGTATTTATGCCCTACGTTCCCGTTAATTCGGCTAGGGCATAAGGGGAGAACCTCTGTGATTGTTACTGCCAGGTTAGCCGGATGTGTACCTCAGACTGGGTGAAGCCGAAAGCTAGCGTTCTTCTGGGAATATTCGGTCGGTGAACAAAAGATGATTTTTATTTATTGTCCATATCTGCCCCCAGATGTTTTTCCTATGTTTCCTATCGCAGTCCGGACATGCACTTTAGGGCATGCTTACCTAGGGAAAGGAACCCTTAACGAAACTATTCTCCCTGGAAGATGTTTCTTACTACCCATGTAATATAACATAACTAGTTGGGCACTTGTCTGCTCAAGCACTAATGACCCCTACGCTTGGTCTCCACACATACCTCGGTTCTTATATAACTGCGCGGGTATTCGGATACACTCCGTACTATCGGGTCCCGAGGTTGAAGCGAAAAGGTCCCAAGACAAATGATCTACAATCCGGCTAGAAGGCATTATACATGTCACTTTCATTACATAGTCATGCAGACTGACTAGATTCCTCTTCTATACCATCCAATAGGCGGTCTAGCTTACAATCCTGTTGGGAATACTTTGCGGCTAATTCTACTTGCCCATAAACTAAGCTAACGGGGATCTCTTTTCCGTCGGGCCCCACAGGTCCGACCTCGGCCATGTGATTTGGGTCTGCCTTGGTATACCGCGTCTTCACCATGGCCCAGGCTTCTCTGGCACCCTGTCGGCAGGCAGATATCTTCCATAATCGGAAGCGCCGCCATGCTCCCTTGAGCTTCTCCGCGAGCTCTACAACGCCCTCTTGCAGGGAGACGGACGGCCACAAGGCCAGGGCAACACCCTGCATCACCTGCCGAACTTCTTCGTGCAGATGTGACAGCTCGGATAGAAGATCACCCGCAGACCCGGGCATTTCCTCCGCGGGACGACCCGTCAGCATACCTACAGACATAACACTGTTAGTCGGCTTCTTCGCCGAACTCCTTTAAAAGGATTCGTTCAGGAACTTACTAAAAATGCCGCGCCGAAGCCGCTTATTCTCCTTCTCGGAGTCTGCAAGCTGGCCCCGAACATCTTTTAGTTCCATGCTCAGCGTAATATTGGCATCTTGGAGATTGTTTTTCTCCCGCCTAACCTCGGTTAGCACGCGTTTGCCAGCCTCTAGCTGTCGCATAACATGCTGGTCCTCCAGATTTTCTCCGGATTCATCTGCAACATCTGTTGTTAGATCTGCAGCCATGCCGCACATTATAGGGTAACCATCATTCTTTAAAGTAAATGTTAACAGCAGGTGACTTTTTCGGTTCCTACAATGTGGCCACAGCAGCCCGCAGTTGGGTCTTGCATTCCTCTAGCTCCTGTGACAGCCTAGTATTCTTCTCTGTAAGAACCTGCACAATAAAGATGATCCTTAAATCAGTTCTGCTAACTTTTTCAAGTCTCAGGGGCTACTGATAAATATAAATCGTCAGATTTACTTACCTGTACATCCTTTACATACTGATCCGTGGCTCTGGCTAGACCATCTTGAGCAGCTCGGAGGTACGCCTCTCCAGAATTGAAGGCATCAAATGCCTCTTGTGAGAAACAGGCGTCACGGTGTACGGCCCGGCGGCACCTATGATTCATGGCGCTTTCCACCTCTGAGTTTGTAGCGGATAATCTATCTGCATCCTCTGTAGGGGGATTATCCGGCGCCCGCCCCATATCGGCTTCCGCCTCTATGTCCGGTCCTGGCGCCCGGCTGGTGGAAGCGTGATTAGTAACATCGCCGGACACATTCCGGCGAGCGTTTTTTCTGTTAAAGAAACACGGGCATCATTATATTTCGAGAAAGACGACAACCACGGAGCGGGGTTTGTTATACCTTTGCGCTGGCGTCTCTGTCCTGACCGCCTTCCTTTTTGGCCTACCCGGCCTTGGTGCCTCCTGTTGGCGTGTGGCTGCGGGTTCGGCAGGGCGTCCCGAATGCCTTCCCTGTAAAAATGCCATGTGTATATGGTGGGTGAAGTGTCTAAAAGGGGATCCTAGTTTTGGAGTTGGGATTTTTGTTTTTTCTTACGTGCGATGCAGGGAGCAGTCCGGGATAGTCGGCCGTAATGGCCATCATGGCATTGTCGGAGCTTAACTGATAGAACTGTCGGTCTATCGGCTCCACGAATATAACCGGATCTTCTTCAAGTCCGGAGTCGAGGGCCCGGTCAGGGTCCTCTGGTTGTGGAGAAGGGCTGCTGACCTCCTTTATGGCTTTTCGTAGTTCCTGCCGCAAAGTGGCAAGGTGAATACTTACGATAAAGATTGCGGGAAAAATGGGAGCAGGGAGATATAACTTACCCAGCTTGGAGGATTGTACATGGAGAATCCATCCCGTGGCTTGATGCGGGTGAACTCCTCTTCCTCACCCTTGAATAATTCGGATAGAATTCCCGCTAAAGCGGCAGCATTGTCCGGACCCTTACGCCCGCAGCGGGTGGCATCATTCGCCCCGTTATAACACCACAAGGGGTGCCCACGATATTGAAGTGGTTGCACTCCCCGCATTATTCAAGTCGACATAACTTCGATTACTGTCAATCCTGATTGAGCTAGTGCTTTAATTCGGCTCATCAGATAGAGGACTTCTCCATTGTATTCCACCTGGGGGCTCCGTGGGCGCAAACTTCGGTGTTTCTTCAGAGGAGCATTGTTGAACTCAGGAAGACCCCGCCGAACAGGGTCCGGAAGGGGAACGTCCTCCATATAAAACCATTCTGAAGGCCAGTCTTCGGGTGACATCTTCGAAGTACTGGACAGGTATCCGATATCGGCGATGCGCCATATTTCGGCTCCGCCCACTTGATAAAGTGACCCCCTACGTGTGCGAGGGACGAGGCAAAATAGCCTTTTCCACAACTCGAAGTGAGCCTCGCAGCCCAGGAACAACTCGCAGAGAGCCACATAGCCGGCGATATGTAGGATGGAGGCGGGGTGAAATTGTGTAATTGGAGGCCGTAGAACTCCAGGAGCCCACGGAGTAACGGATGAATTGGAAATCCGAGTCCCCTTAATAGATAGGGAACAAGGTAAACCCGTTCCCCATAGAGGGACAGGGAAAGCTCTCCGCTTGCTCCCCGCCATTATAGGTGGCAAGCCCGGCTCGAACGGGCACCATCTACGCTGGAGGGAGAAATCCCTTAGTCTGCAGTTCGACTAAACGACTGTGTGGGGCTGAACACCTCTCCCAATCACCGGGCTTAGGGCTTCGGGGGCGGGAGGAGGAGCTGCGGAGGTCGGCCATGATGGAATGGATATTTCTGGAACGCGCTCTGATGGACTCTCGCTGGGGGAGGATGGTATGGATCGGATATAAGGATCCCCAACCCTTTAATAGACAATTTATTTATCTGGCTAGGGGGCGAATGTAAAAACGCCCTGGCGCCTCGTATTCACTCGACGCGCGGGAGAAAGCCCTTATTGGGCACAGAAGCCGAGAGGTCCAAACATTTATGGGACCAGACACTGCTTTACAAATGTTCGAAAGATGGAGAAGAACCCGCCTTGCAATGCCGAAGACAACACTGCACGCCGGACTCATTGTCATTGAAGCCTGGTTTAGGGGCTACTGAGGGAGTCCGGGATTAGGGGTCTCCGGACAGCCGGACTATATCCTTTGGCCGGACTATTGGACTATGAAGATACAAGATTCAAGACTTCGTCTCGTGTCCGGATGGGAGCCTACTTGGCGGGGAAGGCAAGCTAGCAGTACGGATATGGATATCTCCTCCTTTGTAACCGACCTTGTGTAACCCTAACCCTCTCCGGTGTCTATATAAACCGGAGGGTTTTAGTCCGTAGGACAACATACAATCATACCATAGGCTAGTTTCTAGGGTTTAGCCTCTCCGATCTCGTGGTAGATCAACTCTTGTAATACTCATATCATCAAGAATAAATCAAGCAGGACGTAGGGTTTTACCTCCATCAAGAGGGCCAGAACCTGGGTAAAACATCGTGTTCCCTGCCTCCTGTTACCATCCGCCTTAGACGCACAGTTCGGGACCCCCTACCCGAGATTCGCCGGTTTTGACACCGACAACAGGCAATTCATATCTAGGGGGAGAATCTTCATCATCACTTTCATCAATATTATCAGTTTCAATAATTTCATTCTCTCTAGCCCTAGCAAGTTGTTCATCAAGAAATTCACCAAGTGGCATAGTAGTATCAAGCATAGAAGTAGTTTCATCATAAGTATCATGCATAGCAGAAGTGGCATCATCAATAACATGCTACATATCAGAATTAATAGCAGAAGCAGGTCTAGGTGTCGCAAGCTTACTCAAAACAGAAGGTGAATCAAGTGCAGAGCTAGATGGCAGTTCCTTACCTCCCCTCGTAGTTGAGGGATAAATCTTGGTTCTTAGATCTTTCAAGTTCTTCATAATGATAAGCAGATATAAATCCCAAGTGACTCAAACAATAGAGCTATGCTCCCCGGCAACGGCACCAAAAAATAGTCTTGATAACCCACAAGTATAGGGGATCGCAATAGTTTTCGAGGGTAGATTATTCAACCCAATTTTATTGATTCGACACAAGGGGAGCCAAAGAATATTCTCAAGTATTAGCAGCTGAGTTGTAAATTCAACCACACCTGGAAACTTAATATCTGCAACAAAGTATTTAGTAGCAAAGTAATATGATAGTAGTGGTAACGGTGGTAAAAGGTAACGGTAGCAAAAGTAATATTTTTGGTGTTTTGTAGTGATTGTAACAATAGCAACCGAAAAGTAAATAAGCGAAGAACAATATATGGAAAGCTCGTAGGCAATGGATCGGTGATAGAGAATTATGCCGGATGCGGTTCATCAGGTAATAGTCATAACATAGGGTGACACAGAACTAGCTCCAATTCATCAATGTAATGTAGGCATGTATTCCAAATATAGTCATACGTGCTTATGGAAAAGAACTTGCATGACATCTTTTGTCCTACTCTCCCGTGGCAGCGGGGTCCTATTGGAAACTAAGGAATATTAAGGCCTCCTTTTAATAGAGTACCGGACCAAAGCATTAACACATAGTGAATACATGAACTCCTCAAACTACGGTCATCACCAGGAGTGGTCCCGATTATTGTCACTTCGGGGTTGCCGGATCATAACACATAGTAGATGACTATAGACTTGCAAGATAGGATCAAGAACTCTCATATATAGATGAAAACAACATAGGTTCAGATCTGAAATCATGGCACTCGGGCCCTAGTGACAAGCATTAAGCATAGCAAAGTCATAGCAACATCAATCTCAGAACATAGTGGATACTAGGGATCAAACCCTAACAAAACTAACTTGATTACATGATAAATCTCATCCAAACCATCACCATCCAGCAAGCCTACGATGGAATTACTCACGCACGGCGGTGAACATCATGAAATTGGTGATGGGGGATGGTTGATGATGACGATGGCTGACGGATTCCCCTCTCCGGAGCCCCGAACGGACTCTAGATCAACCCTTCCGAGAGAGTTTAGGGCTTGGCGGTGGCTCCGTATCGTAAAACGCGATGAATCCTTCTCTTTGATTTTTTCTCCCCGAAGGTTGAGGTCGGTGGAGCGTCAGGGGGCCCACGAGGCAGGGGGGCGCCCAGGGGGTGGGGCGTGCCCCCCACCCTCGTGAACAGGTGGAGCCCCCCCGACGTGGATCTTCCTTCCAGTATTTTTTATATATTCCAAAATAATTCTCTGTTGATTTTCAGGTCATTCCGAGAACTTTTATTTCTGCACAAAAATAACACCATGGCAATTCTGCTGAAAACAACGTCAGTCCGGTTTAGTTCCATTCAAATCATGCAAGTTAGAGTCCAAAACAAGGGCAAAAGTGTTTGGAAAAGTAGATACGACGGAGACGTATCATCCATCTCCAAAGGACCGTCATGATCACCATCGTCACCGTCTTGACACCTTGATCTCCATCGAAGCATCGTTGCCGTCTCGCCAACTATTGCTTCTATGACTATCGCTACCACTTAGTGATAAAGTAAAGCAATTACATGGCGATTGCATTTCATACAATAAAGCAACAACTATATGGCTCCTGCTAGTTGCCGATAACTGTGTTACAAAACATGATAATCTCATACAATAAAATTTCGCATCATGTCTTGACCATATCACATCACAACATGCCCTGCAAAAACAAGTTAGACATCCTCTACATTGTTGTTGCAACTTTTACGTGTCTGCTGCTACCTGTTGAGCACTGCGTTGGATTTCCCCGAAGAGGAGAGGATGATGCAGCAAAGTAGCGTAAGTATTTCCCTCAGTTTTTGAGAACCATGGTATCAATCAAGTAGGAGGCTATGCGTGAGTCCCTCGTACCTACACAAAAACAATAGCTCAACGCAACCAACGCGCTTAGGGGTTGTCAATCCCTTCACGGTCACTTACGAAAGTGAGATCTGATAGAGATGATAAGTAATATTTTTGGTATAGAGATGCAAAGTAAAAAGTAAAAGCAAAGCAATAATAAAGTGGTGGAGATTGATATGATGAGAAAGAGACCCGAGGGCCATAGGTTTCACTAGTGGCTTCTCTCAAGAGCATAAGTATTCTACGGTGGGTGAACAAATTACTATTGAGCAATTGACAGAATTGAGCATAGTTATGAGAATATCTAGGTATGATCATGTATATAGGCATCACGTCCGAGACAAGTAGACCGACTCCTACCTGCATCTACTACTATTACTCCACTCATCGACCGCTATCCAGCATGCATCTAGAGTATTAAGTTAAAAACAGAGTAACGCCTTAAGCAAGATGACATGATGTAGAGGGATAGTTTCATGCAACATGATAAAAAAACCATCTTGTTATCCTCGATGGCAACGATACAACACGTGCCTTGCTGCCCCTTCTGTCACTGGGAAAGGACACCGCAAGATCGAACCCAAAGCTAAGCACTTCTCCCATGGCAAGAAAACCAATCTAGTAGGCCAAACCAAACTGATAATTCGAAGAGACTTGCAAAGATAACCAATCATACATAAAAGAATTCAGAGAAGATTCAAATATTATTCATAGATAGACTTGATCATAAACCCACAATTCATCGGTCTCAACAAACACACCACAAAAAGAAGATTACATCGAATAGATCTCCACGTGAGAGGGGGAGAACATTGTATTGAGATCCAAAAAGAGAGAAGAATCCATCTAGCTACTAACTATGGACCCATAGGTCTGAAGTAAACTACTCACACTTCATCGGAGAGGCTTGGATGATGATGAAGCCCTTCGTGATTGATGCCCCCTCCGGCGGAGCTCCGGAACAGGCCCCAAGATGGGATCTTGTGGATACAGAAAGTTGCGGCGGTGGAATTAGATTTTTGGCTCCGTCCCTGATCGTTTGGGGGTACGTAGGTACATATAGGAGGAAGAAGTACGTCAGTGGAGCTTCGAGGGGCCGACGAGGCAGGGGGGCGCGCGCTCCACCCTCGTGGACTCCTCGTGGCTTTCTTGACGGAGGGTCCAAGTCTCCTGGATCTTATCTGATGAGAAAATCACGTTTCCGAGGGTTTCATTCCGTTTGGACTCCGTTTGATATTCTGTTTCTCCGAAACACTGAAATAGGCAAAAAACAACAATTCTAGGCTGGGCCTCCGGTTAATAGGTTAGTCCCAAAAATAATATAAAAGTGGAAAATAAAGTCCAATATAGTCCAAAACAGTAGATAATATAGCATGGAGCAATCAAAAATTATAGATACGTTGGAGACATATCAAGCATCCCCAAGCTTAATTCCTGCTTGTCCTCGAGTAGGTAAATGAAAGTACAAGTGCTCCCTGGGTGGTTTTGGTAATTAATGTCAACATATCTCTTGTTGGAGTAACACTTTTACCTAGTGTGTTTCAGATAAGTTCAACAATGTAGTGGCATGGACTAGAGGATGTGGAACCCCTTCAAGATGCTAAGGACAAAGGATTGGCTCAAGCTTCAAGATCAAGACTCTACATTTTCTATTTTAGTGATCCAATATCACATTGAGTCTATAGGAAAAGCCAATACTATCAAGAGGGGATGAGGTGTTGCTTAATGGCTTGCTTGCTCAAAATGCTTAGTGATATGCTCCAAAACCCTCAACTACCTTCCCACATCCACATATGACCTAAACCAAAAGTCAAACTCGGCCCCACCGATTCTATCTATCCGGCGCCACCGAGTTTCAGATGTCATAGCCACTGCCACAAACCGTAGCAAATCGGTTTCACCGATAGGGATCTCGGTCTCACCGAGATGGGATTGTAATCTCTCTGTGTATGTCCATTACCAAAATCGGTCTCACCGAGTTTGAGCAATCGGTACTACCGAGATTACAATGCAAACCCTCTGGTTAGCTTATTACCAAAATCGGTCCCACCGAGTTTGTGTAATCGGTCTCACCGAGTTTGCCTGACCAACTCTCTGGTTAGCTTATTACCAAAATCGGTCCTACCTAGTTTGTGTAATCGGTCACACCGAGATTACGTTATGCCCTAACCCTAACCATATCGGTCCTATTGAGTTGCATCTCAGTCCCACCGAAAATCCTAACGGTCACTAGGTTTGCTGAATCGGTCCGACCGAGTTTAACCATTCGGTCCCACTGAGTCTGGCAAATTGTGTGTAACGGTTAGATTTTGTGTGGAGGCTATATATACCCCTCCACCCACTCTTCATTCGTAGAGAGAGCCATCAGAACATACCTACACTTCCAATACACATTTTCTGAGAGAGAACCACCTACACTTGTGTTGAGGTCAAGATATTCCATTCCAACCATATGAATCTTGATCTCTAGCCTTTCCCAAGTTGCTTTCCACTCAAATCTTCTTTCCACCAAATCCAAATCCTGTGAGAGAGAGTTGAGTGTTGGGGAGACTATCATTTGAAGCACAATAGCAAGGAGTTCATCATCAACACACCATTTGTTACTTCTTGGAGAGTGGTGTCTCGTAGATTGGCTAGGTGTCACTTGGGAGCCTCCGACAAGATTGTGGAGTTGAACCAAGGAGTTTGTAAGGGCAAGGAGATCGCCTACTGTCGGATTTCGGGTTCCGGCAGACCCTTGAGGTTCGAACACTGGGGTGCGTGCGGAGATTTCGCCCCCTACCTACCTGCACCCCTCCGCCATGCTAGGATCTAAACTAAGGAAAGAACAACACAAGAGACACAGGGTTTATACTGGTTCGGGCCACCGTTGTGGTGTAATACCCTACTCCAGTGTGTGGTGTGGTGGATTGCCTCTTGGGCTGATGATGATGAACAATACAGGGAAGAACAGCCTCGCGAGGGTCTGTTCTTGGCTGGGGCGATGAACTGCTTGGAGGAGTTCAGTCACCTTTCTCTCTCTATCTCTCACTTCCGACCTCCCCCTGATTTCGACCCCAGCTTGTTTCTGGGTTGGCCGATTCTCGATCCCCCCTACCCTGGGGGTGGCTAGTCCTATTTATAGAGGCCCTGGTCCTCTTCCCAAATATTGAGCGGGAAGGGAGCCAACAATGGCGGGCTAATTTGAAGGGGGACAGCAAGTATCAGCTATCCTGACAAAAGTAGTCTTCGCCTGCGCAAAGCTCTGGTGGTGAAGCCGTCTTGGGCTCCACGGTGACCTCCTTCTCGTAGTCCTCCTGGTCTTGGTTTTGTTGCACCGAAATGGCAACCTTTGCCTGATGCCTTGGTACTCCGCGGCTGCGCTTGCCCCCTTTGCACCAAAGAGGAAAGGAGGACGCTGCGTGGGCTGGCACCCGCCTGGCGCCCTGAGTCGTCATGGCTTGCGTCACGGGCACCTCGTGAGGTACCCCGCCTTGATCTCTCCGCCCCCTCATGAGCCAGCCTGATGAGGCCGTGCCTGAGGAAGCTCCGCGTCATCCACCCCGCGAGGCTTGGCCCCTCGTGAGGGTCTTGGGTTTGTGTTGGAGAAGACGGGCCATGCTGGGCCCCCCTTTGAGCCACGCCGCAGGCCGCAGGCAGGCAAGTCTGGGGACCCCCGTTCCCAGAACGCCGACAGTAGCCCCCGGGCCCAAGGCGCGCCCGAACTTGGCCGTGCAGGGAGGCGGAAGGGCAAGAGCGAAGCGCCGCGGGCCCTAACAGCCTGCGGCCTTGGGTGTCGCGTGGCGGTTGACTGGACATGGGCGCCTCCACTTCCCCACGACGCCTCGGCAACTGCATAGATGGGACAAGTCCCTGCATGCAAAAATGGGTCATGATTACCTGCGATCGTGGAGGTCGGCGGTTGGCCTTCGCCGGCTATAAGTACGGAATGGCGCGCGCCCTTCCAGTCCACCCCTCCTTGCTTCTCCTTCTTCCTGATCCTTGCTCCGTCTTGCCGCGATGGCTCCGATCCGCCGGTTCTCGACGGCAGAGAAGGGAAAGGCTCCCCGAGAGGGGCCAGACCCACTCCCGCCGAAGAAACGGCTCATCCCCCGTGGCACGGACGAACGGGCCCTTCAGGTGGTGCCGAGGCCTTGGGGCAAGTGGGCGCCGCCGGGGTTCCCGCTTCCATTGTACGCCCACATCGAGGGCCCCGAAGGAGTTGATGCTGACCGCCATGGGCGGCGCCGCCGTCGGTGCCGCCGGGTCACTAAGGTGTGGGTCGTCCCCCCTGGGGTCCACACCGAGGGCTCCTTCCAAGAGTTCGTGCTCCACGTCGCCATTCCTCTTCAGTCTTGGATCCGCCTTCCTCTCTTCCTCGCCTCCATCATCCCACAGGGGGAGCCCTTGGAGCTCTGGCTGCAGCACGCCGGCTGTAGCACCCTTGCGACCGAGGCAGAGGTCGCGGTCGTCGCCCCGGGCGAGGTCTACATGACCCGGGGCTGGAGGGAGATCACCCGGGTTTGCAGGACAAGGGGAGTCTTCGCGATCCACTTGGACTACGACAGTGCTTCGGTGATGCTCTTCAAGGTCTTCGATGCGAGCGGGCACCGGCTGGAGTGCTGCCCCGGGGAAGGTGGCCAGGCCCTGCTGTGACGAGGACTGGGCACGCCACCCGCTCTCTTGGAGGCTCCTCAGGCGGTGGAGGCGTCGGAGGTTCCAGCGACTCCGGCAAGCTCTTCGCGACTCCGGAGACGAGCGACGACAGCTATGAGCCCCCGAGCCGGCGCCGCTCCTGGAGCAGGGCGGGCTCGTCAGGCCGCTGCCGACTCTGATCTGGATGGGGTTGGCGTCGGTGCTTGACGGCCCACTGTTGATGATGGCGTCTTTTGCAGGGACGCGCGTAGTTTGTGTCCCTTTAGGATCTGTTCCCTGCGAGGAATCAAAAATGCGTCCCGTAGGGGCTTGTAAGGTGCCTGTGATCCTGTCTTGTATATATAACCCTTGTCGTAGAATTGCGCGAGTTGCTCATTCCATCTTAGCTCAGTCATCCCTTTCGAACCTCACGAGGGCTTGGTGCTCTGCGCTGACAGGTCCCAGTCCCAAGGTGGCTTCAGCCGTCGCTGGTATGCCAGGTCACGATGCCGTGGTCAAGGCCAGGAGGTGAGCGACCCGGAGTCCGGTAAGAGCCCCTGAGTCGCGATGCTCAGGAGGTCCCCTTTGGTGCCCAAGCAGCCGTTGTTCGGTGAGAAAGGAGAGCGGCATCGCTAACATGGGATAGCATTAGGTGCGGGGATGGTGCCACGGTAGCTGGCGCTTCCGGGTGATGACTTATCTCGAGGATCAGGGGCCGCTCTTTGGTGTGTTGCCGGGTCCGTGCATCGGCAGGCGCGAGGTTGCTTGGCGAGGTCCTTGTGTATCTCTCCCCTCTCGCTTTTGCTCCCCTTTCTGCTCTATGTCCTCGGGTCCCGGCCCTCGAGCGAGTCTCAGCCGTCGCTGGTATGCCAGGTCGCAATGCCGTGGTCAAGGCCAGAGGGTGAGGGCTGGAGAGCCAGTAGGAGCCCTAAGTCACGATGCTCAGGCACCCCCCCTTTAACGTGCAAGCCGTTCGTGCGGACGAGAGCGAAGGAGACACCGCAAGGGCCTCGCCCGACGCAGCTCCTTCGGGATGTCCTATAGGTCCATCATAGAAAAAGCAAAGGGTTGCCATGACAATTGATGTTCAGCCGTGGGTTGCTTCCGAGGGGTAGTGAGGCACTGAAGGCTTGACGAGGTGACGCTATGCGGGGCTGCCGCGGCCAGAGCTCAGCCATCCAGGTTTGTTGGCGTTGCAGGAACGGACCCATGCGCAAGCGTCGTGCCGTTTGGGAGCAGCTTCATTAGTTGGCGTCAGCTGAGCAGGCAACTGGGTAAAACACATTAGCCACGAAGAGTGGATTCTTTCAAAGAGATGTTGGGAATGCGGACATCACTGGGTCAGGCCCGAGCGACTTGGAGGGGTCATGCGGCCCGAGGGGCACCCCCAACAAGGTAAGCTAACAACATGGAATAAAGGGATACACGCCGCAGGGACGGACCCACGCGGTCTGGGAATAATGCAGCCCTGGGGGCGCTCCCAGCTGGAAGTAAAACTCGAAAGAGGTCACCTGATGATGTTGAGGATGAAGGGGTGTTGGTGTAGCAAGCTCGGTGGGCTGCGGGAGCCGATCCTCACGAGCCCCTAGGCCTAGGGGCCTTGGGAGGCTCCGGAGGCGCTGGCGGCTCCTCGCGGGCCATCTCCATCTCTGCTAGGGCTGCGGAACGCCTAGCCTCTTGTGCCTCCATGGTGCCCCTCATGAGGCGCTGGTACGCGTCAGCCGCATTCGGCAAGCCGTAAGGCATGCGAACGTAGCTGTGGGGTGGACCTCCGCAGCGCCCCACTCGCGAGGGCCAGAGGTGCTCCAGAGAGGCGACTCAGTTGAGCCCTGGTATGTCGATGCAGACGCGCAGCCCACCATCCTCGCCTGGATAGGGGGCCACTGCTGGCAGGCGGCGGCCGCCTTTCATGACTCTTGACTCCTGTAGCTCCTGAATGGCCTTGCTGACAAACTCCTGAGGGTCTGGATCTCCTTGCCTTGCTCCTTCTCGAGGGAAACGTGCTTCAAAACACGCCTCCAGGTGGTGCCCAAGCGCCTCCCTCGTGACCCTAGCTAGGTCGGTGGCCCTCCAGGGGAGAGCCTCCGAGCCCTGCCTAAGGAGGGCGGCGGGCGCACTTTCCTATGTGATGGAGGGAGGCTCCCCCTGGGCAGGCGCGGGCCCAGAGGGACCTGCCTCCTGAGTGGTCGGGCCGGACGATGTCTTCTTCTTCTTGGGGGTGGTCTCGGGAGGCCTCCTGCTTCCACGATCCGGGTCTTCCAGTGACGCGGCCTAAAAGGCTCGTTCCAGGGAACACACCGCGTCCTTCTCTTCACAGGGCACCGTGATGACTCCGCCGCTTCCTGGCATCTTGAGGACGTTGTAGCCGTGGTGAGTTACGACCATGAACTTGGCCAGTGCTTGGTACCCAAGGATGGCGTTGTACGGCAGGCGAATATGAGCGACGTCGAAGTCGATGAGCTCGGTGCGGTAGTTGTCGCGTGCCCCGAAGGTGACAGGGAGGCGGACCTGCCCAATCAGGACCGTGGAGCCGTCGGTGATACTGGAGAAGGGCTTGGTTGGCTGAAGCTGGCTGTAGGGCACTTGGAGGTTATTGAACGTCTCCACGGACAGGACGTTGAGCCCTGCCCCGCCATCAATGAGGGTCTTCGTGACCACCACGTTGCTGATGATTGGGGAACAAAGCATCGGGAGGACTCCGGCTGTAGCCGCACACTTGAGCTGATCTGCTGAGCTGAACGTGATGGCGCACGCCGACCACCTGAGGGGGTGCGTGGCTTCGAGCCTGGGGAGGAATGCATTCACTTCGCGGGCGAACTGCTTGAAGATGCGCTGAGAGGCAGGGGCTTGTGCTCCGCCCAAGATGCAGGCGATCGCGCGCGGTTCCTGTAAGCCCCCAGCCTCCTCGTCCTGGTGGCGGTCCTCGTTTCTCCTTGGCTGCGGCGGCAGCGGTGGGAGGCCTGCGTTGCCTTGCGGGCGATCCTCGCGAGGCTGATCCCTCCAGTCTCCCTCGCGAGGCTGATCCCTCCATCCTCTCTCGCGAGGTGGGTCTTGCCAGCGATCCTCGCGAGGTTGGTCGCGCCACCCTTGGCGCGGGCCACGGTCTTCCCAACGTCCTGCGTTTCTTCCTCCTCCTCGGCCGTAGCCCCGGTCACTTCGGTCAGGGCGACGACCGATCCTTCCTTCTCGCACGGCTCGGAGTTCTTGACATTCGTTGGTGTTGTGGGTGTGGAGGCCGTGGTACACACAGTACCGGCTGCCCTTGGAGGGTTCGGGCTGATCTCTGCCCCGCTTGGTGTCTGGTTCTGCTGCGAGCACGGCAGCCCCCTTGCGCTTCACGTCCTTGGCCTTGGGCTTCTTCTCTTCTGGGTCTGCGGTAGGCAGCTCGAGGAGGGAGAGACGCCCTTCCTCAGCCCTGGCGCACTTGTTTGCCAAGTTGAACAGCTCCAAGGAAGTGCACAGGTCTTCATGCATCGCCAGCTCCTCCTTCATCTTGACGTCGTGCACGCCGTCGAAGAAGGCCGAGATGATGGCCTCCTCAGTCACCTTGGGAATCTTGAGGTGTGCGTTGTTGAAGCGCTGGATGTACTTCTGCAGGGTTTCCCCAGGCTGTTGCTTGATGCGGCGCATGTCGCTTACGGCGGGTGGCCGGTCGCGAGTGCCTTGGAAGTTGGCGATGAAGCAGGTGCGCATCTCCTCCCAGGAGGAGATTGTGCCTGGAGCCAGGTTCAGGAGCCAGGTGCGGGCCCCGTCCTTGAGTGCCATGGGGAACCAGTTCGCCATGACCTTCTCGTCTCCGTTGGCAGCTTCGATGCCCAGCTCGTAGAGCTGGAGGAACTCTGTAGGGTCAGCCGTGCCGTCGTAGCGAGGAGGCAGGTCTGGCTTGAACTTGCCGGGCCACGCTACGCTGCATAGTTCGGTGGTGAAGGTGCGGCAGCCTGCTGTGGCCACGGGAGGCCTTGGGTGATGGAGAGCCTGGTCTTGCATGTCCCCACGCGCTGCAGCTGGGAGCAGCGTGGGGTCTTGACGCGCGGGGGCAGGAGCATGGTCGCGACGTGCTGGAGCAGGGAGCGCCCGGGCAGCTTCTTGCGGGCGAGGGACTTCCTGGCAGCTCTGCTCTTGCCGCGCTGGCGCCTGACGGAGCAGGTTCCGCCCAGGGACCACGCGCCTTGGGGCCATGGCGTCTTCTTGAGGAGGAGGCGGCCGGGGCGCCGCCGGAGCCTCGTCGCCCGCACGGGGCGGGGTGCGGTGCAGTGGAATGGACGGCGCAGGAGAGCCCCCTGCGGCGCGGACGAGCTCGGCGACGCGGTCGAGCCATTCTTCACAGACGTCGTCGACGGGACGGTAGCGCAGGAGCTCGTTTGCCGCGATGAGTGCAGCTCGAGCCTCCATGGGCGAGCGAAGCGCGCGGGACGAAGAACCAGCTGGGGTGAGCGAGGGAGTTGCGGTGCGGCCGTCTTGCCGCACGGACGGATGCTGGGACGATGCTTGCCGCTCGTCCCCCGCCGGGCCGGTGGCGGCGTTGACGGCAGGTGACGGGGAACGGCGTGGATGCCCGCCGACAGGGGCCGTCTGGGCGACGCGGCAAGCGAGTGCGGCCCGGCGCTCGGCGCGGGACCGACGAGCGTCAGACATGGGCGTGACGGTCGGAGGAGAACGGGGCGGTGGAAGACGAATTCCGGCGCACCCCTACCTGGCGTGCCAAATGTCGGATTTCGGGTTTCGGCAGACCCTTGAGGTTCGAACACTAGGGTGCGCACGGAGATTTCGCCCCCTACCTACCTGCACCCCTCCGCCATGCTAGGATCTAAACTAAGGAAAGAACAACACAAGAGACACAGGGTTTGTACTGGTTCGGGCCACCGTTGTGGTGTAATACCCTACTCTAGTGTGTGGTGTGGTGGATTGCCTCTTGGGCTGATGATGATGAACAATACAGGGAAGAACAGCCTTGCGAGGGTCTGTTCTTGGCTGGGGCGATGAACTGCTCGGAGGAGTTCAGTCACCTTTCTCTCTCTCTCTCTCTCTCTCTCTCTCTCTCTTTCTCTCACTTCCGACCTCCCCCTGATTTCGACCCCAGCTTGTTTCTGGGTTGGCCGATTCTCGATCTCCCCTACCCTGGGGGTGGCTAGTCCTATTTATAGAGGCCCTGGTCCTCTTCCCAAATATTGCGCGGGAAGGGAGCCAACAATGGCAGGCTAATTTGAAGGGGGAGAACAAGTATCAGCTATCCTGACAAAAGTAGTCTTCGCCTGCGTAAAGCTCTGGTGGTGACGCCGTCTTGGGCTCCACGGTAACCTCCGTCTCGTAGTCCTCCTGGTCTTGGTTTCATTGCACCAAAATGGCAACCTTTGCCTGATGCCTCGGTACTCCGCGGCTGCGCTTGCCCCCTTTGCACCAAAGAGGAAAGGAGGACGATGCGCGGGCTGGCACCCGCCTGGTGCCCTGAGTCGTCATGGCTTGCGTCATGGGCACCTCGTGAGGTACCCCGCTTTGATCTCTCTGCCCCCTCGTGAGCCAGCCTGATGAGGCCGTGCCTGAGGAAGCTCCGCGTCGTCCGCCCCGCGAGGCTTGGCCCCTCGCGAGGGTCTTGGGTTTGTGTTAGTGAAGACGGGCCGTGCTGGGCCCCCTTTGAGCCATGCCGCAGGCCGCAGGCCGGCAAGTCTGGGGACCCCCGTTCCCAGAACGCCGACACCTACTTCGTGAAGATCTACCGCTAGTGAGGCAAGTCCTTCGTGGGCGACGGCCGTGATGGAATAGACAAGGTTGCTTCTTCGTGGACCCTTCGTGGGTGGAGCCCTCCGCGGACTCGCGCAACCGTTACCCTCCGTGGGTTGAAGTCTCCATCAACGTGGATGTACGATAGCACCACCTATCGGAACCACGACAAAAACATCCGTGTCTCCAATTGCGTTTGAATACTCCAAACCCTTCTCTTTACATTCTTGCAAGTAGCATGCTTTACTTTCCGCTGCTCATATACTCATTGCATGCTTGCTTGATATGTATTGTGTTTGTTAAACTTGTGCTTAAACTCCACTTAAACTTAAGAATATTAAAAACTGCAACTTTTGGCACTTAGTGTCTAATCACCCCCCTCTAGACACCTCTTCTTGATGCTTTCAATTGGTATCAGAGCTTTGGTCTCCATTGCCTTGGTTTAAACACCATTGGAGGAAGATGGATTTTTCTACTTTGGGTAGTCTTAGACATAGAGTGCCTATTCTTGATAGAGAGTATTTTCATGAGTGGAAAATGAAATGCTTGAGATTTTCAATGAATATCATTTGAACAAGTACATTACTAGCCCTTGTGCACCTCATGTTGATCCTTTGCACCCTACCCTAGATGAAGATATTGACATGATTCACAATCTTAGAACTGTTGAGCTCATCATTGGAGGCTTGCCTAGAAACTTGATTAGATGTTTTCCTACTCTCAAGTGTGCCTACACCATATGGAAATTTCTTGATGAACTCTTTTCTAATTACTCCTTGAAAGATCTAGATGAAATCCTCCATAAGTCTATTGCTTTGATTAAGATGAGTTCCAATGATCCCAAATTTGGTGACTGCTTATTTGAGCTTACTAATCTTGCGAGTGCCAAAGGAGATGTTGGAATCATTAGCAATATCATTTCCAGAGCTATTAGAATTCATAAAGATAACTATAGAAATGATCATTTATCTAATGAATTGCCCTCTCTAAGAATTGATCAATCACAAGATGATGTTGAACGTGAATACTCGGATGAGGATGATGATGATGATGATGATAGTGACTATGATCTCGATGATGCGATGAGACACTTTGGTCTTATGGCAAATCTTCGCGGCTACATGGCTGGAGGAAAGGAATGGGTCCTTGATAGTGGATGTACTGATCATATGATAAATGCATCTTTCATAGCACGCGTCCTAGCGGTTCTTTCGTTGCACTCATCAATGGAAATTCTCATGGCTTTGAGAGACTCATTGATATCATGCTTAGGAGGAATAGATCTAAGCTTTAAAGAATCAACATCAAGAGAAATTCTATCAACGTTCCTAGCCAAATCATCAATCTTAAGCAATTTTTCTTCAATCATAGCATTAAAATTCTTTTGCAAAGAAATAAATTCTTTAATATTAGATTCAAAATCAGAGGGCATCTTATTATAATTTCCATAAGAATTTTTGTAGGAATTACCATAATTATTAGAGGGATTACTAGGATAAGGCCTAGGATTGAAATTTCCTCTATACACGTTGTTACCAAAATTGTTCCTACCAACAAAATTCACATCCATAGATTCATTATTATTCTCAATCAAAGTAGACAAGGGCATATCATTAGGATTAGAAGAAACACTCTTATTAGAAAATAATTTCATAAGTTCATCCGTCTTTCCACTCAAAACATTAATTTCTTCTATCGCATGCACCTTTTTATTAGTGGATCTTTCAGTGTGTCATTGAGAATAATTAACCATAATATTATCTAGGAGTTGAGTAGCATCTCCTAAAGTGATTTCCATAAAAGTGCCTCCCGCGGCCGAATCTAAAAAATTTCTAGAAGCAAAATTCAATCCGGCATAAAATTTTTGTATAATCATCCACAAATTTAAACCATGAGTAGGGCAATTACGTATCATTAATTTCATTCTCTCTCAAGCTTGTGCAACATGTTCATGATCAACTTGCTTAAAATTCATAATATCGTTTCTAAGAGAGATGCTCTTAGTGGGAGGAAAATACTTAGAGATAAAAGCATCTTTGCACTTGTTCCATGAATCAATACTATTTTTAGGCAAAGATGAAAACCAAGCTTTAGCACGATCTCTAAGCGAAAAAGGAAATAGCTTCAATTTAACAATATCATTATCAACATCTTTCTTCTTTTGCATGTCACACAAAGCAACGAAGCTATTAAGATGGGTAGCGGCATCTTCACTAGGAAGGCCGGAGAACGGATCTTTCATGACAAGATTCAGCAAAGCAGCATTAATTTCACAAGATTCAGCATCGGTAAGAGGAGCAATCGGAGTGCTAAGGAAATCATTGTTGTTGGTATTGGTGAAGTCACACAATTTGGTATTATCTTGAACCATCGCGACAAACAAGCAATCCAACACACGAGCAAACAAAAGGCAAACGGGAAAAAAGAGGCAAATAGAGAGAGAGTGAGGATAGAGAGAGAGAGGGCGAATAAAACGGCAAGGGTGAAGTGGGGGAGAGGAAAATGAGAGGCAAATGGCAAATAATGTAATGCGGGAGATAGGGATTGTGATGGGTACTTGGTATGTTGACTTTTGCGCAGACTCCCCGGCAACGGCGCCAGAAATTCTTCTTGCTACCTCTTGAGCACCGCGTTGGATTTCCCCGAAGAGGAGAGGATGATGCAGCAAAGTAGCGTAAGTATTTCCCTTAGTTTTTGAGAACCAAGGTATCAATCCAGTAGGAGGCTACGCGCGAGTCCCTCGTACCTACACAAAAACAATAGCTCAACGCAACCAACACGCTTAGGGATTGTCAATCCCTTCACAGTCACTTACGAAAGTGAGATCTGATAGAGATGGTAAATAATATTTTTGGTATTTTTGGTATAGAGATGCAAAGTAAAAAGTAAAAGCAAAGCAATAATAAAGTGATGGAGATTGATATGATGAGAAAGAGATCCGGGGCCCATAGGTTTCACTACTGGCTTCTCTCAAGAGCACAAGTATTCTACGGTGGGTGAACAAATTACTGTTGAGCAATTGACAGAATTGAGCATAGTTATGAGAATATCTAGGTATGATCATGTATATAGGCATCACGTCCGAGACAAGTAGACCGACTCCTGCCCGCATCTACTACTATTACTCCACTCATCGACCGCTATCCAGCATGCATCTAGAGTATTAAGTTAAAAACAGAGTAACACCTTAAGCAAGATGACATGATGTAGAGGGATAGTTTCATGCAATATGATAAAAACTCCATCTTGTTATCCTCGATGGCAACGATACAATACGTGCCTTGCTGCCCCTTCTGTCACTAGGAAAGGACACCGCAAGATCGAACCCAAAGCTAAGCACTTCTCCCATGGCAAGAAAAACCAATCTAGTAGGCCAAACCAAATTGCTAATTCGAAGAGACTTGCAAATATAACCAATCATACATAAAAGAATTCAAAGAAGATTCAAATATTATTCATAGGTAGACTTGATCATAAACCCACAATTCGTCGGTTTCAACAAACACACCACAAAAAGAAGATTACATCGAATAGATCTCCACGAGAGAGGGGGAGAACATTGTATTGAGATCCAAAAAGAGAGAAGAAGCCATCTAGCTACTAACTATGGACCCGTAGGTCTGAAGTAAACTACTCACACTTCATCGGAGAGGCTTGGATGATGATGTAGAAGCCCTCCGTGATCGAGGCCCCCTCCGGCAGAGCTCCGGAACAGGCCCCAAGATGGGATCTCGTGGATACAGAAAGTTGCGGCGGTGGAATTAGGTTTTTGGCTCCATCCCCGATCGTTTGGGGGTACGTAGGTATATATAGGAGGAAGAAGTACATCGGTGGAGCTTCGAGGGGCCCACAAGGCAGGGGGCGCACCCTAGGGGGGGCGCCCTCCACCCTCGTGGCCGCCTCATGGCTTTCTTGACGGAGGGTCCAAGTCTCCTGGATCTTATCTGATGAGAAAATCATGTTTCCAATGGTTTCATTCCGTTTGGACTCCGTTTGATATTCTGTTTCTCTGAAACACTGAAATAGGCAAAAAACAGCAATTCTGGGTTGGGCCTCCGCTTAATATGTTAGTCCCAAAAATAATATAAAAGTGGAAAATAAAGCCCAATATAGTCCAAAACAGTAGATAATATAGCATGGAGCAATCAAAAATTATAGATACGTTGGAGACGTATCATCTGCTACGGGTTGAGCAAGAACCGTTCTTACCTACGCATCAAAATCCACAACGCGGTATAGTGATTACTTTTTGGTCTTCATAAAGAACCCTATTCATTGAATCTGATTCAACTAAAGTTGGAGAAACTGACACCCACCAGCCACCTGTGTGCAAAGTACGTCGGTAGAACCAGTCTCGCGTAAGCGTATGGGTAATGTCGGTCTGGGCTGCTTCATCCAACAATACCGGCGAATCAAGAATCAACTAGTGACGGCAAGCAATATGTATATACCCACACCCATAACTCCTTTGTGTTCTACTCATGCATATAACATCTATGCATAAACCTGGCTCTGATACCACTGTTGGGGAATGTAGTAATTTCAAAATATTTTCCTATGCACATGCAAGATCATGGTGATGCATAGCAATGAGAGGGAGGAGTGTTGTCCATGTACCCTTGTAGACAGTAAGCGGAAGCATTATGACAACGCGGTTGATGTAGTCGTACGTCTTCATGACCAACCGATCCTAGCACCGAAGGTACGACACCTCCGTGATTTGCACACGTTCGGTTCGGTGACGTCCCACGAACTCATGATCTAGTAGAGTGTCGAGGGAGAGCTTCGTCAGCACGATGGCGTGATGACGGTGATGATGATGCTACCAGAATAGGGCTTCGCCTAAGAACCGCTATGATATGACCAAGGTGGATTATGGTGGAGGGGGGCACCGCACATGGCTAAGAGATCAATGATCAACTTTTGTGGCTATGGGGTGCCCCCCTCCCCGTATATAAAGGAGTGGAGGAGGGGAGGGGCCGACCCTCTCTATGGTGCGCCCTAGGGGAGTCCTACTCCCACCGGGAGTAGGATTCCCCCCTTCCCTAGTTGGAGTAGGAGAGGAAGGGAAGGAGGAGTAGGAGAGAAGGAAAGCCCCCCCCCCCAAACCTATTCCAATTCGGCCTCCTGCCCAAGGGGGCGCACTAGCCCCTTATGGGCTGGTGTGCTTCCTTCTTATGGCCCATAAGGCCCATAACTTCTCTCGGGGGGTTCCGGTAACCTCCCGGTACTCCGAAAAAATGTCGAACCACTTGGAACCATTCCGATGTCCAAACATAGGCTTCCAATATATCGATCTTTATGTCTCAACCATTTCGAGACTCCTCGTCATGCCCGTGATCACATCTGGGAATCCAAACAACCTTCGGTTCATCGAAACACATAAACTCATAATACCGATCGTCACCGAACGTTAAGCATGCGGACCCTACGGGTTCGAGAACTATGTAGACATGACCGAGACGCACTTCTGGACAATAACCAATAGCGGAACCTAGATGCTCATATTGGTTCCTACATATTCTACGAAGATCTTTATCGGTCAAACCGCATAACAACATACGTGGTTCCCTCTGTCATCGGTATGTTACTTGCCCGAGATTTGATCGTTGGTATCTCAATACCTAGTTCAATCTCGTTACCAGAAAGTCTCTTTACTCGTTCCATAATGCATCATCCCACAACTAACTCATTAGTCACAATGCTTGCAAGGCTTATAATGATGTGCATTACCGAGAGGGCCCAGAGATACCTCTTCGATACTCGGAGTGACAAATCCTAATCTCGATCTATGCCAACTCAACAAACACCATTGGAGACACCTGTAGAGCACCTTTATAATCACCCAGTTACATTGTGACGTTTGGTAGCACACAAAGTGTTCCTCCGGTATTCCGGAGTTGCATGATCTCATAGTCATAGAAACATGTATAAGTTATGGAGAAAGCAATAGCAACAAACTAAACGATCATCATGCTAAGCTAACGGATGGGTCAAGTAAATCACATCATTATCTAATGATGTGATCCCGTTTAATCAAATGACAACTCATGTCTATGGTTAGGAAACATAACCATCATTGATTCAACGAGCTAGTCAAGTAGAGGCAAACTAGTGACACTCTGTTTGTCTATGTATTCACACATGTACTAAGTTTCTGGTTAAAACAATTCTAGCATGAATAATAAACATTTATCATGATATAAGGAAATAAATAATAACTTTATCATTGCCTCTAGGGCATATTTCCTTCACAGGTTGGGGACGACAGATTCTAGTGCCAAGACCTTCACTGTGCCCAGAGTCTGGGTGAAGCTTCGCTGGATGACAGACGAACATACATCTTAAAAACTAGAAATAACGTTGATATCAAGAAGGAGAGGTATAAGGCGACCGTTGTACGTGAAAGTTGTAGTATTTGACAGACGAGTAGCCCACCACTTCCAATTTCGGCGCAGAAATGACATTGATTCTTGTTGGACCTTGTTGATCAACTACAATTAATCTCTCAAGGGAAGGTGTGTCCTGGATGACCATATTGTGGTCCATCTTTTGTGATCTCTCGTTGCAGCACCAGCAACACACATAAATAGTCCGTTGAGTCCTGGATGTGATGTGCAAGGTTCTCAACTAATTCATCGCCTGAAGAAGAAGGAACTCGAGTGCTCCATGTCATCCTTTGGGATGCGGACGACGACGAGCTTGAGGTGCTTCAGTCGTGGTAGAAAAAGAGCGGGCGCGTCATTAGGGGGGGTGGCAGTTCATGAACTTGGTGAGGCGCAGCGTGGGCGCGAAGCGGAGCACGGACGTTGGCAGCAAGAGCATATGCCCGTCATTAAAACGGAGCTTCTTGAGCTGATCTATGGTAGGGGATCATAACCACTCGTCAAGCTTGGCTCGGTCCTTGCCATTGGAACGGAACTTGCCCATGATAAGGCCTTTGATTGGGCCATGGTGCGAGTGTCGTGGATCTGGGAGAACGCATTCAAGTTTTGGCGATAGACATGGCAGAGCTTGTGGGCGTCGAGGAGGTCGACAGGGGTGACGAGTCATAGGGGGTGCCACCGCCGGGAAAGGGCGGCTGTCCTCGCCCGATATTTGATTGGGAGGAGGGATATGATGACTATCAACATATCATCGGGGAGGTTGTTGATGAAGTCTAGGCCTGCTGGAGTCGCTTGCGGTTCTTTCTCGACCCACCTCCACTTTTTGGCAGCCTCATTCTCCACCTCGCCGGCGGCGATGGAAACCTCTGTCTCCATATTCACGCCGTGCTTCGGTGCTTCAGTAGCCCCGGCGTTGCCACTCCCTCCGATGGGGCACTTCGGCGGCATCCTCGTACACTGACGGCTTTGAGGAGTCAGAGCGACGTCGAGGATGCGGGCGGAGAGAGAGGATTGTGTGTGTGGCAAGGATGGGGGGTGCGGCCGCTTAGCGGCACCATTAATATAGACTAGTGGGAGCGAGGCAGTCGGCGGTCCAAGGATGTCTTGCTTCCCGGTGAGAACGACTGCTTAATCTCTATGAATGAAATCTATGCTTAATTACTGAATTTTAGTTGCAAAAAATAGATAGTGCTATTGATTTTTAGCTGCATATTTTGAAAAATCGCAATGTCTCTTGGCTTAGCGCCAAAGTCCAGCTTTAATTTCCATACTGTAATCTAAACTGTTTGCATTGAAGAGATGCACAAATCCTGCGTTGAACAACTTGTACGCTTCCCGATGAGCCTGCGCACCGGACTGCGCTCGCACGCCTCCCGTTCAGTCAAGCAGCTGTCCACACGACACCTCCTATAGCCATTAAAACCAAGACACGTGGCGTCACATGCATTGTTAACAAAACACACATGGTTTGAATTATACAAACGTTTGAGATATTAAAGTGGCAGCTATTTTTTTCAAAATGCCTTTGTTGGCTGACATTATTCGAGTGCGCCTTCTCTCAAAATGGACACGAAAAATACGACAACATGTCAGGTGCCATTCCATGATAGCATGCCAAGTTTCATGAATTTCAGATGAGTTTTAGATTTACTAGAATTTAAAAACAAAGTATGTCAACGTTTTGCCGGCAATCAACGGTGCACTGGTGTTTGAAATTCATTCCCATTTCTTGCATGGGATCTAAGTAGGCACCCAAGGACACATAATTGATTTTTAAACAAATTTATATGCAATGGAGCATGTGCTTGTAGTTCAAATTTGAATTATGCACATAAAATGCCTAGAAAACCCAGTTAATGTATAAAAAGGCCAAATGAACCCCGAAAAATTCTAAGATTAAACACAACACTCCAGTTGTTCTATGTTGGCACTAGAAATTTTTTGAAAGCAATAAGAGGCAACGGATATGGTTTCATCCCCAAAGGTGGCATGTTCCCTGCCGAAACCATCACGCTTGTTGTGAGAAGCTCTGGTTTGTGAGAAGCTTATACCCAAACCTGCCCCAAATGGGACAATTTTTTTACCACGGCATGTTGATGCCACTCCATGATAGCATGCCAAGTTTTATGAATTTCAGACGAGTTTTGAATTTACTAGAATTAAAAACCAGGCATCTCAACATTTTGCCGGCAATCAACGGTGCCCTGGTGTTTGAATTTCATTCCCATCTCTTGGATGGGACTTAGAAATTCACCCAAGGACACACATGTGATTTTTCAACCAACTTTGGTGCACTAGAGCATGTGATTGTAATTCAAATTTGAATTATGCACATAAAATGCCTAGAAAACCCGATTAACGTATAAAAAAGGCCAAACGAACCCTGAAAAATTCCAAGATTAAACACAACACTCATGTTGTTCTATGTTGGCACTAGAATTTTTTTGAAAGCAATAAGAGGCAATGGATATCGTTTCGACCCCAAAGGTGGCACGTTCCCTACCGAAACCATCACGCTTGTTGTGAGAAGCTCTGGTTTGTGATTCAAACCTGCCCCAAATGGGACAACATTTTTACCACGACATGTTGATGCCGCTCCATGATAGCACGCCAAGTTTCATGAATTTCAGATGAGTTTTTGATTTACTAGAAATTAAAAACCAAGCATCTCAACATTTTGCCAACAATCAATAGTGCCCTGGTGTTTGAATTCCATTCCCATCTCTTGCATGGGACCTAGAAATTCACCCAAGGACACACATGTGATTTTTCAACCAACTTTGGTGCTCTGGAGCATGTGCTTGTAGTTCAAATTTGAATTATGCACATAAAATGCCTAGAAAATCCAGTTAACGTATAAAAAAGGCCAAACGAACCCCGAAAAATTCCAAGATTAAACACAACACTCCCGTTGTTCTATGTTGGCACTAGAATTTTTTTGAAAACAATAAGAGGCAATGAATATCGTTTCGTCCCCAAAGGTGGCATGTTCCCTACCGAAACCATCACACTTGTTGTGAGAAGCTTATACCCAAACCTGCCCCAAATGGGACAAATTTTTTACCACGGCATGTTGATGCCGTCCATGATAGCATGCCAAGTTTCATGAATATGAGGCGAGTTTTGGATTTACTAGAATTTAAAAACTAGGCATCTCAATGTTTTGCCTGGTTTTTAAATTCTAGTAAATTGATCTACGTTGGTAGATCAATTCAGTGCTGAATATCCCTCATGGGTGGCAATTGTTGAGGCTCTCAGGTAGCCTAATTCTCCTTTCGAACTACGGAATTCGGGTTGGATATGGTGATAAGCCAAGCCTAAAACTACCATCGCTTAACCCGAAGAAGAAGAGCTTCCAATCGAATATGCTTAACAAACCCAACCGTCGGGCTACGAGTGGGGATTTCTAGGGAGATTCAAGCTGTGGCTCCGCTAGCTTTAGTCAGCATAAGAACAAAGAACTAAATGGGTCTCCTTAGCCCTTTGTTAGCTTCGGTGGCCTGGATTCTACGGGGCATCTCTTCTTTATAGATGAGAAGTCGATTTAGAACACGCAAGAAAAGGGTTGATGGAACCATGCAAAGAGTGCTCATTAACTCACTAGCATCCCAATAAAATCATTCCAAAGTACTTCTCCATTTCGAAACAAGCTCTTGGTGAAAAAGACTGGCATGTAGTCCGAAAAGCGCCTATGGAAGATCTACTATTTTCCTTCGCACCAAGTCAATCTCCACCTCAAAGTTCGAAAGGAGAATTAGGCTACCTGAGAGCCTCAACAATTGCCACCCATGAGGGATATTCAGCACCGAATTGATCTAATTCCTGGTGCTAGTCTTCCTAATTTGCCTCACTATCGAATGAATCCAAAGTTGCTGCTATCAGAGAATGGCCAACACCGAAGACCATTTCAGAAGTGAGAAGCTAAGTGATGCAAGTAAGAAATGGAGTACATATCAGCAAGAGTTGTATGCTGTATTCAGAGCTTTGAAAACACGGGAGGTTTATTTGCTGCCTAAGGAGTTTCTTGTCTATGCTGACCATCAAGCCTTGAAGCATTTCAAAGATCATCAGCATGTTGATATGGCAAGATGGGAAGCTTATTTGGAGAGATTCAACTATCTCATTGTCTACAAATTAGGAGCCACAAATCAAGTAGTTGATGCTTTGAGTCGACGTGTTAGTACTCCATTTCTTTGAAAGCTGAATTGCCAGGTATAGCCCTACGCTGCTCTTTACCATGCTGTATGTAAACCACTCATTTCACTCACAACCTTCACCACTGATCGGAGATCAAGTTAGTGGTCAGTAGTGTTTGCTACAGATGATTACGACTCGTTAGGTTCGAACTGACTTAGGTTGGACCAGGACCCACCTATCCTCTACCAATAAGGAGTCGCTTTTGTTTTCGCAGTTCAGTGCCTCCTTAATCTGCGTAATTGCTTTTCATGCCCATGGTGGACACGAAGGATTTTTTTGAAAGCGATATCCCGCACGCTCAATGTCTGAAAATCAGACCCCCCCCCCTTTTACCTGTACGTCTTTTACGTACAGTGATTACGGTCATTCTAACCCCCCTCAACCACGAGAATGACAAATCATGCAGAGCCACATAGCCCGCCTTTTGAGCTTGAATTCGATTTCGCTCCGCGAAATCAGAGAGCACCGAAACATACGCGACATCAATATTCTTCAAATAGCTTTTTACTTGCCAAATGCAAGCTAACAGAACTAAAACAGAAAAAAAGGAGAATACCTTTCTCTAAAATAGGAAGATTACAAAACACAGTAAGGAAATCCTTATTTTGCATTTGTTTTTTCTCTATGAACTCCTCTTCCCCCTTATTTACCCCCTTGTGGAGCTTTGGAAAGGAGAGAATTTGAATAAAGTAACTCCCGGAAACTCTTATTGGACGGGAGAGAGTCAATATGATATTGGCGTGGGTTCTACCAACTAAACGAATCAGTTTTGGATTGGATAAACATCGTATAATGATAGACGCTTCTTCGGCACACATGGAGACATACCTCCCATAGCTGACCCCTGAATTCAAGGATACTGCCGGCTTTGTTACCAACTGATAGAAACCCCTTAATACAATGTTCGTTTTTCAAAAATGTCATAAGGTAGGTAGACCCGGTCTTGCGCTCGTCCGATTAAGTGGCACATTGTGCTAAGTGCTCGAACCGTTGGCTGATCTCAGCTGTATCGCCTCATACAAATTAGTTAAGCGAGAAAACAAATGGCTACATAGGAGCTCTATGGTGGACCACCAGCAAGAAGATCGAATGGCTTAGCGCATCCTGCGCCTACTGGACCTGACTTCGTAGGATACTCTGATAGACTAGTCGAATGACAATGGCCTAGTGGTTGTATCTGCTTGCCAATTCCTATTAAGAATACGAGAGTGACAAATGAGATGGAGATCTTGGCTATCATCAAACCATCCTCCCTCCGCTTATCTCTTTCCTTTCTATATGATAAGTCTACTCGCGCCTCAAGGGCCGGTCATTTACGCTCTCCACTGCATGAACAACATTCCCAACTAGATCTGTACGGCTTCCGTTGTCTCCTTTTCGATTCCCGACTCTAGCTCACAGGTATCCATAAGAGCGACCAGCCCTGAATGCTTAAACCTATCAATCCTCTCCTAAATTTCTTTCTTTTTGTCGTTGGGCAAGGAGCAATCCACTCAGCACTTTCCGATGGGGACCAAAATCCACTGGGCTACCAAGAAGTCAAATTCAGTTCAGTCCCATTTTCAAGATTCGGTTTAGTGTTTGGGGATGGCTTGGTCCAAGCCCACATCCATAGTAGATGGACTTGAGCAGGCAAGTATGCCACCTACTGATATGATTGATTATGACAATTATGATATGGACTGGACGGTTGTGCAACCGATTGTACTGACTCGCTTACCCCCGAGAACACCTAAGACATGGGGGTTATTTACCCGAGTAAGCCTAGCAAGGACCAAGATCTCAATCTAGCCTAGTTGGGGCTTTAGAGTCACATGACACAGTACTAAGAACGGGAGAACCAGTAACAATTGATACGGATTTCCAACCAACGGATCTTCTTACCTTTGGACCGGAACCTTTAGCTGTTTCCTACTCGGTCTACAGCTTGGTTTGAAATGAGGGAGCCATACCATGTGGTTGAAGCAGAGTACCATTTTGCAGTGGATAGGGCACTATCTCTATTCGTAGTAGCATTGCGTATTGCTCTCACTAGGAAAGGGAGACATAACCCCTACTATAGAGCAGGAATGGAAGGGAATGAGCTCGGCTGCTTCTCCCCCACACTTCTTTATTTTTCCGTGCCCCTATTTAGTTAGTACTTTCGAGTTAAGAGCGAGAAAACGAACTATTTCATTTAATAAAAAAGTGCAACGGCTGTAGAGTGAAAAGGCCATGAGGATGGCTACGGCTTTGAAGCTCCTTTATCTACCATAGATAGAATGGAAGAGTTTTTTCTCATTGCACTGATCCACCAAGGCTAGGGATATCAAATGGGACGGAGCTATTTCCCTTAGCACCTTAGAGTCCTCAGACGATGAACAGAGCACTAGATGCCCTAATCTACTCCTATGCTAAGTGTCTTTGTTTGGTTTGATTTCTTGTGAAAGAGGCTAGCCCCATCACTAAAGCATGCCTGTTCCATATGAAAGGTGATGTAGGTAGGGCTGGTAGGGGAAGTAAGAAATAGGTGAGACTCGTTAATGAAACTAGCCTTCAGCCTTAGATTTCTAAGTTCTGTTTCCACCATTACTAGTGTTTCCTTGCTTTTCATAATAGAAAAAGATCAACTAAACTAAACCAGAGATTGTCGTAGAGATTGGCAGGACTGGGGATTATTCTGGGCGATGAAATGGATGGAATTTCTTGAAACATAACTCACTTCACTTATAATCGAATTTGGAAAAGGGAGACTAGCTGCTGCAATAAATCAAGAAGAAAGCAGGCGCAAAAGAGAAGCTCAATGCGAGAGATTCTAGACCGGTCATGGTCGGGGCTGATCGATTGCTCCTTAAAAGGGAGTTAACTGCTTCGAACCATACATGAAACTTATCTCATAGAGTGAGCTAGCCCCAGATAGCGAAGGATAGCTATTGACTTATTGGGAACCCCGCCTCCAATACATGCTTATCCCATACCCCCTATTCCTTCATTTTAGGTTTTCATGGCCGATTCAATAACATAGTTCGCACACCTCTTTTCAATTCTCTAGAGACAGTTGTCATTTATCTCTTCTTCTGGGTCCCTCCTATTTGGTTGGAAGTTTCCTTCTCCAGTTGGGAAAGCAAGGGCCCTAGTTTCGTAATTGAGTCTCGTTATGGTTGAATATGAATGAATCCTGGAATGGAATAAAAACATGAGTAAAATGCATCGTAGTCCCTCAATCTAACAGTCAACTAGTTCATATCTAACCTTATGTATTCTTTTCCCGCACCTTAGCTTCAAATAATTGAATGAATGAGTGCTATTTCAGAGTTCAAGTTTAGGTATTAGATCGCTACAGTTTAGTCAGTAGTTCTGTCCCTTTGTTCGGTGAACTAGTTCTGGATATAAGCATTAGAATGAGAGTGGCTACGTATTCGGATTACTTGACTCGCTTTCCTGTTTCCGAATCCCTTCTTGCATACAATCCTAATTCACAATCCGATTCTTGCTCAATTCTATAATGAAAAACAGACCTTATGCCATGGATTTGATGAAGCTTGAAAGGACTCCCCTTGTTCGAAGCCAAAGATAAGAAGCATATGGGTGACAACCCCAATCCTTATATATCAATCCAATTACCGGAGGAACGAAGAACTAAGTTTGCCTGACGCCCGAAAACAACTTGTTTGTTTTGGTGGAAGAGGAAGAAATAGAGAAAGATCGCCGCTTTTCATACGCTAATTCGTGATTCAAACTAGAGCGAGTGAGGGAGCTATACCCGGGACTCAATCAACATATGCCAAGTGTTCCGTAATCTATGGGCAGCACTCTGTAGGAATTTTATAGTCTAGGCATGTCGTAGTAGTCATTAGACAGAAAGAGGAGAAACTTAACATGTCTTATTCCGAATTCCTGCGGTTGTCATTATGTTCTAGCAAGGAAATAGTCATTCTTTCATTCCGAGCATTCGACTAACGGCACAGATTTCTAGTGCTATAACAGAAACTGCCCTTAACGCGCAAATGAAAGCCCTCACAACACTCTTTACCTGCAACTGCTCCCGCTTATGGTAGTAGGTAAACAGGTGGTGGACATGTATCTGCAGCCTCTGCTGCTGGTAGATTGACTGTTTTATATGGACTGGAAAAAATGGAGGGTAGTGCTTGAGAATGCTACTCTATTCCTGGAATTAGCCATCCCCTTCTTTGACTATTCGACCTGCTCCTCAAAGCAAAGAAGGGAATGAAGATGGCATTGAATGCCCTTTCCGCAAGAAGGATAGGAGTTGGCTTACCGCATCTACCTTCTCATCGCGGGATAAGGGCTGGGGCGTTAACTTAAGTACTAAAGCTGCTGGAGCGGCTGCCTTCGTTGATTCCCCACGAAGGAATCGGAATATCGCTACTTCCCCTTACTGCCCTAAGTGGGGGAGATGGATTAAAAACCTTGTGTGAAGGAAAGGCTGTCAAAGTCGTTGACCATTAATCCGGTTGAAGGAAAAATGGACAGTGAATCAACGGAATCGAGTTGTTCTAAGGATTCAGATTCGGCAGTCGAGACATATATATCTATGGAATTTCAAAAGAGAGAAAAGGATCCGAATCCGACCCGAGGACGAGCTCAAACCTTAGGGTTTGAAAAGAAGAAGTAAAGCTGTCGTTTACTTCAATCAAAAAAGGTAGGTCATAACACAGATTGAATTAGACCTTACTCAATCACTCATCGCTGGAAAAAATAGAGCGATTTCCTCGCAAAAAAAGCACGAGCGAGATATTCTTCCTTAACAGGGATCTCAATTGCGGGAAGAAGTACAAAGGGCAAAGGCAGAAGTGGAAGGGTCAAACTCCTCTATCGGGGAAAGACAGGAACGATCAAAGTGTAAAATCACTTGTTTGAAACATCTATAAAATAGAAATGGCTATTAGAAGTTGTATTTTCGGTGGTCAAAGGGAAGGAATCAGAAAAGAGGGAAGAGCTCTCAAGGTAGAATCAGTTCCAGGCAAGTATGTCCATTGAAAGGAAAGAGTCCCTAAACAGACAGGTTTTCAGCAAATAAGACGGGTCCTGGTCTTCGACAACAAAAGAAGCCGAAGCGAGAGCTCGATCAAAGAACCTTTATAGATCCTCATCATCCTCAGGTTCTGGATACACAGCGAGAAGGGAATCTTCCTGTTCGAATGGAAGATTTTCAAAAGAGAGGGGAGAAATCAATCAAATGCGTGAGCGGATCGAGCTATTATATAATAAGTAACGGCTGAAAAAGCTATTCTTGGTAGATCCACTTGTCAAGGCGCGGAAAGATGTGTTCCTTCTCAGCTCACGCTTTCCTGATTGATTTGAAAGACCCTACACACCACCGTATCCTTGGCTTTCTTCCCAATTTCAAAGAACTTGCTATCATTCTTTAGATTCTATCTCCTCGCTTTAGGTCTTATGCTTCTTATTAAAGGGGTTATGCCACTCTGAGTCCATCAGTGTTGAAGGAATGGACAGAGACAGGCAAAGACAAAGTACTGATTTTACTACCGATAGAGAGCAGAGCTAGAGACAAGATGCCTAGGACCTGGAGGAGATCCATAAGAACCAAGTCGTGGAGAAGATAGCATCAAACTGGAGATAATAAACCTAACTCTCTGTTCTTTAATCAAGAATGGATATAGGGTCGTCGAGCGAAACCTTTATTAGGGGGTAGACCTACCTTGTTTTGTTGACTTATTGCTTTCAGCAAAGCGTGCCGGCCCTATCTCTAAAGCACCAAACTTCCACATTTTAGGAGATGCCCTATCTTCCCTTAAAGAGCCAGCTTATTGAATAGAGCTATCACTCCTTACCTTACCTAAGACCCCTTCGGGATATCTTTTGAAAACCTTTTCTCTGAAAAGAAAAGATGTTTGCGATCCCTTGCCCACTCGATTAAAGAAAGTGGGATCTGGCCTTGCATTTTTTAGATAGGGCTCCCTCACGGCATTCTTGCTCTTGCATTTGAAAGTCGAATTAGGATTCCATCTAGAGAAAGGTTCCGAATGGAACTAGTGAATGTGTATGCCGAACGTAGGCAGGTATACCTGACCTTTGATATTAAGCTATGATCTCTCTTCTCTCTCTTGAAGTTCCCACAAAGCGACTCTGAACCTAAGACCGGGTTGTGGGATGTCTTTTGATATTCTAAAATAAGAAAAACACAATTGGATTTCTTTTTATATCCCTATGATAGGAAATGAAAGAAAAGGTCGAGCTTAAGCCGATTCCATTGCGGAAAGAAAAGAGGCTCTCCCATTCCCACCTAATACGTCAAAAGCAATTGACTAATAAGGGGGACCAACCAGTCGAATTTGATTGATTATGTCACTCCGTATTACTAGAAAAGGGCAGCAGCTTTCTACTAAAATGGGCTTTGGCACTCCTTCTGCTATTACTCGAAATAATAATAATAGTGAAAGGGCAGTCGAATTTGTGACTACGTCAAAGGCTCGTTTCACTCGAATTTAAAGGCTGTAACTCCTACTTATTTCTATTAATTAAAGCTTGCCCATGGCTGCTTTCTTCCCATTCTTTCTTCTTTCTCTGTCACTAGATTCCGGTTAAAACGCTTGGTCCACCCATGCTTTTCCTCTCCACTTTTCATATGGAAAGGGAAAGCAGTGCCAACTTATTGGAATTCTGCATGGCATATTTCCCAACCTTCATTCCTACTATTCCAGGCTCTAGTGCTCAGTCATAAACCTATTGCCCGCTCCGCTTTCCCATTCCTATTGCTTTCGGTATCTGAATCTTCCCGAATTCAAGTAGAGAATACCAGGGCTTTCTTCTTCTTTGATTTTCCTTGGGCAGAGGATAAAAAAATGGATTTCCGACATAGCACCTGTGGCATTAGGATTCTAAGATTTAGGAGGGGAAGGCTGAGGAGAGGGATCACATGCATTGAAGCAATCTCAAGATTCAGAAACGATCAAAATAATGGTACGGGGAGAAGAAAGAGAGGAGAGTCACGAAAATAGGGTAAACGCAAAGAGACAATGAAAAGCAATTAGAGAGGAGAGGGAAGAATGACAATGGAAATCATAAAGCTCAGCGAGGAGCACATTACTATGAATAATAATGGAGAGGGACATTAAAGGGGAAAATTGAGCAAAGAGATATAAAAATATATTAGAAAAGCTTTTCACTTCTACTTCGTTTTCTTGTTTAGATTCATTACTTCAGTGATTGAACATGGGCAGATACGTATAAGGACCCCATTTCATTGACCTTCGCCCTTTTATATCCCTCGTTAATATATGTTATCCGGACCAACTCCCATGTAGAAAACCAAGAGCAGTGAGTTACAAAACCAAGAGCAGTTAGAATCGCGTAGCTGCGTGCCCCTTTTTCTGACTAGCTTCTTGTGAAAAGCATTTCAGGCACGAGCACACCTGATGAACTCAGAAACCTACTATGGAATCAATCAACCCATGGCACCCGAGTGCTCTGCTCTCCAAGCTCTGCGCAGGTGTTTTTACATTAAAATCCCCGAACGATTTTATGCTATCAAAGTAGGTGGATTGGTCTGTGGTGCTCACTAAACCTGCTATTGGACGGGATCAGACATAGGTCTTAGATGATCTCGATCTTGAAGAAAGCATAACTAATGTCATTTTAAGAGAAAGATGGCACTATGGATTGAAGGTAGCTTTT